>NC_042990.1:24887928-24955428 GCF_901001165.1 Salmo trutta
ACCCCTCTCTAGTCCTCTCTTGCTCCCACTTTCTCTCTCTCTCGTTTTCTCTCTCTCGCTCTTTCTTGCTCTCTCTCGCTCCCCCTCTCTCTCTTGATCTCTCTCTCACTCTCTCTCGCTCCCCTCTCTCTCTTTCTCTCTCTCTCTTTCTCCTTCTTCTCTCTCTCTCTCTCCCCCCTCTTTCTCTCTCCCCCTCCCCTCTCTCTCTCACCCCTCTCTCTCGCTCTCTCTCTCTCTCTTGTTTTCTCTCTCTCGCTCTTTTTTGCTCTCTCGCTCCCCCTCTCTCTCTCGCTCTCTCGCTCACTCTCTCTCGCTCCCCCTCTCTCTCTTTCTCTCTCTTCTCCCCCCTCTCTCTTGCTCTTTCTCGCTCCCCCTCTCTCTCTCTCGCTCCCAGCCTCTCTCTCTCTCCCCTCTCTCGCTCTCTCTATTTCTCTCTCTCTCGCTCCCCCCTCTCTCTCTCTCTCTCTCGTTCCCTCTCTCTCTCCACCCCTCTTGCTCTCTCTCGCACTCCCACTCTCTCTCTCTCTCGTTTTCTCTCTCTTGCTTTTTCTTGCTCTCCCTCGCTCCCCCTCTCGCTCTCTCGCTCACTCTCTCTCGCTCCCCCTCTCTCTCTTTCTCTCTCTTTCTCCCCCTCTCTCTTGCTCTTTCTCGCTCACCCCTCTCTCTGTCCTTCTTCTTATGGCAGGCAGCAATGTAGTGCGCTGCCAACCCACAGCTCTCTGCGTCCTCCCCCAACAGGAAGGGTAGCCTTTTCTCATCAGGGAGGTCTTTGAAACCTTAAATAAGGGTTTCAAATTTGGGAAAATGACACACTCTAATTGTTTTATATTTTTTTACATTTTGTCAGGAAATGCAGCTCTGTCTGTTTCTGCTGTGGTGCAGTGGTTGCACAGCCTTTCCTCTACAGGGAGCCAGGTTTTCCTGTCTACCCTTCTCAATGCCAAGGCTGTGCTCACTGAGCCTGTACTTTGTCAAGGTTTTTCTAAGGTTTTGATCAGTAACTATAGTCAAATAGTAAGCCATGTTGTACTGTCAATTTAGGGCCAGATAGCACTGCATTTTGCTTTGTGCTTGTGTTTCCCAATAAGTAATGTAGTTTTGTTTTGACTGTGTTGTAATTTGGTTTATTCTGATTGATTGGATGTTCTGGTCCTGAGGCTTCAGTGTGTTAGTAAAACAGGTTTGTGAACTCAGCCCCAGGACCAGCTGGATGAGGGGACTCTTTTCTTTGCTCAGCTCTTGGCATTGCAGGACTTGGTAATGATATGAGAAGGGGTCACTGTATTTCCAAAACTGAATTGCTCTTTTTTGAGTTGTTATTATTAGTGGATATTGGCCTAATTCTGCCCTGCATGCATTGTTTGTTGTTTTCCTCTGGACATGTAGGAGAATCTTGATTTAATTATGTAATGTGTTTTACCCCCTACACAATTTTCAATAACTTTGTAGGACATTCCTGTATGCCAAATATAATCAAATGCTTCTTGGAAGTCGATAAAGCAAGCGTACATTTTGGTATTATTTTGGTGGACATGTTTATCTATCTGGGTGTGTAGGGTGTAAATATGATCGGTCGTGCGATGTTTTGGTATAAATCCAATTTGGCTTTTACTCATGACAATGTGCTTATTAAGAAAGTTTAGAACTCTTACATTTATAATACTACAGAAAACCCTCCCCAGGTTACTGTTCACACAAATGCCTCTAATTGTTTGGGTCAAATTTGTCACCGTTCTTAAAGATTGAAGTTATGAGTCCTTGATTCCAGATGTCAGGGAAATATCCTACACTTAGGATCAAATTAAGCAGTTTTAATATAGCCAATAAAAATGTTACACAAGTGATTTTGAGCATCTCATTTAGGTTTGCCATCAGGTCCTCATGCTTTTTTAAATGTGAGGGCCTGAAGTTTCTTATAGAGCTCCTGGTCAGTAATTGGGAGTCCAATGGATTTTGTATCACTAATTCCCCTAGTTTATTTTTATTTTTACAAAACTTTTGCCAGAAGTTGTCTGTGTTTATGGACTCCTCAATTACTGTTAGCTGCTTGCTGTTGTACTGTGCTTTATGGAGGGGGGTCAGGGCCCAGATACACAAAACCTTATGAAGAAATGTATTCTTAACTGCCATTTGTTCCTTAAAACGAAAGACTTATGAATAAAGTTAAGCAAAGTTGCTATTCCTCAAAAAGGTTCTTGGAAATGTTATTGCGCTATTTATTATGTTTCTCCTAAAGCAAAAAGTAAAGAAGAAATTTGAATCTTGAAAATAAAGTTATTGGATTTGTTCTTAATTCCAAGATAGCTAAACCCTTGTCTTAAACACAGGGCAGTGAAAGAATAAGCTCATGAAAGCAATTGAAAGTTTCAGTATTGATTATTTTAAACCCAAGAGCATGTTTTAGAACAGTAATCTAAGTACGAAATATGCTAACATGATTACCATTGTAAGCTAGTTAGCTAGCTAAATTGGTTGCCTAGCAACACACATTTAACTAGATTAATAAGATATTTGAAAAGTTTGTAAGAAAATGACAAAATCTTAAGATATTGTTGAGGAATTGCACTTACGAACTATCTTATGAACTTGTTTTTTTTCTTTCTTAAAAATCTTGAGTTTTTGCGTAAGAAGTGTTTTGTGAATCTGGGCCCAGGTCTGGGATGGGGGGCTGCCTCTCTGGTCTGGTGGAGGTGGTGGTCTGGTGTGGGGTAGTAGGCTGGGCCCGGTCCAGTCTGGCTACACCGATGGAGGTGGTGAGATGCTCTGGTGGTGGGTGGAGCCTGTGGGGTGCGCTGGATACACGTTTACCATCAGAAACCTGTTTTTCCTTTTCACTGTCCTCAAAAATGTGTATTTGCCATCCCTTGCAGATGCCTTTCTTTGTTGTATATCTGAAATGCATACTTACAGCCGTATGCCAGGCAGTAGTATGTTCTGTGTAAAATAACAGGTTTGTAACAGTCCTGTTGTGTGAGCAGTTGGCAAACAAATTTTCCGGGTTCTCCCTCTGAATTCTGTGTTTAAAATTGATTCTTCCCTTCTCTGATTTCTGCTGGAAATCAAAAAAAGAGGGGGGTTCTCAGTTTCTACTGCTGCTGGTGCTGCTGGCGCTGCCTCAGTTGCCATGTTGCTATAATTACCACCAGTAAACAGTTAGAGCTAGCCAGTAAGCTAACTAAAATTAATTTAGCTAGCTAGCACAATTTAGATCGCTCTCACTCTGTCAATCTTTTCATCCTGTGTTGATCTTCAATTGTACAATTTGATTACCTATATTTTTGGGTTAATTGAATCTTGTTAATTTCACTCTTAACAACCTAAAAGTTGTAGAAAGTCAGGAGCTGTTCATCTGCATGACTGTCTCTCACCTCTCTCTCTCTCTCTCCTCTCTCTCTCCTCTCTCCCCTCTCTCTCTCTTTTGCAGTGCTTGCTGGGAGTTTTTTGGAGTTCGAGTGTTTGGTGTGGAGGGCTCTGTCCTAACCAACTTTTTTGATTCTGTCCTTGGTCTTTTCTTTCAATTTTATTTTCTATGGTCGAGGGTTAATGCACTATTTGTTTTATCGGTATCCACCGTTTTCTTCAAAGTTTGGGGTGGAAGAGGACAGAGTTAGTTTCCTGGGGTTTGGAAGGTGTGGTGTGCGCGATGGCTTCTCAGCCTAGCGCGGAGGAGACACTGTCAATACGGCATGGATTCAGGTGTGTTCCTGAGAATGGAGTTAAGGTGGAGGAGACGCTGTCGATACGGCATGGATTCAGGTGTGTTCCTGAGAATGGAGTTAAGGTGGAGGAGACACTGTCGACACGGCATGGATTCAGGTGTGTTCCTGAGAATGGAGTTAAGGTGGAGGAGACGCTGTCGATACGGCATGGATTCAGGTGTGTTCCTGAGAATGGAGTTAAGGTGGAGGAGGTTCTGCTCGCGGTCGGTGAACAGGTAGGAGCTGAATTTATACATTCTGCTTCTAGAATGAACAAAGCTGTGGTTGTGTTCATGATTAGAGCAAATTTGGTTGGTAGGCTAATTGCTAGTGGAATAATTGTAAGGGGTGTGTTAGTGCCAATTTCAACTCTTTCTACCCCTTCAACAAGGGTGGTAGTTGCAAATTTCCCTCCGTTTATTACGGATGATCAAATCAGGAAAGAGCTGAGTCGTTTTGGTAAGTTTTCTAGCGGTTTTCGTGTACTGTCGGCAGGTTTTCAGGCAGATGCCGTTAATTTACATCTAGATGTTCCGCTAGCGGAACGCCTCGCCAATATCCAATGATAGGGCGTGGCGCGAATTACAAACTCCTCAAAAATCCCAAAACTTTAATTTTTCAAACATATGACTATTTTACACCATTTTAAAGACAAGACTCTCCTTTATCTAACCACTTTGTCCGATTTCAAAAAGGCTTTACAACGAAAGCAAAACATTAGATTATGTCAGGAGAGTACCCAGCCAGAAATAATCACACACCCATTTTTCAAGCTAGCATATAGTGTCACAAAAACCAAAACCACAGCTAAATGCAGCACTAACCTTTGATGATCTTCATCAGATGACACTCCTAGGACATTATGTTATACAATACATGCATGTTTTGTTCAATCAAGTTAATATTTATATTAAAAACCAGCTTTTTACATTAGCATGTAACGTTCAGAACTAGCATACCCACCGAAACTTCCGGTGAATTTACTAAATTACTCACGATAAACGTTCACAAAAAACATAACAATTATTTTAAGAATTATAGATACAGAACTCCTTTATGCAATCGCGGTGTCCGATTTTAAAATAGATTTTCGGTGAAAGCACATTTTGCAATATTCTGAGTAGATAGCCCGGCCATCATGGCTAGCTATTTTGACACCCACCAAGTTTGGCACTCACCAAACTCAGATTTACAATAAGAAAAATTGGATTACCTTTGCTGTTCTTCATCAGAATGCACTCCCAGGACTTCTACTTCAACACCCAATGTTGTTTTGGTTCCAAATAATCCATAGTTATATCCAAATAGCTGCGTTCTGTTCTTGCGTTGAAGACACTATCTGAAGGGTGACGCGCCGGCGCATATCGTGACAAAAAATGTCAAAATATTCCATTACCGTACTTCGAAGCATGTCAAACGCTGTTTAAAATCAATTTTTATGCGATTTTTCTCGTAAAATAGCAATAATATTCCAACCGGGAGATGTTGTATCCGTTCAAAGACTGAAAGAAGTAAAATGGAGTCGTCACATGCACGCGCGCACCTGTGTCATTGTTCTCAGATCGACCACTTTCCAAATCCCCTACTGTTTTTCGCCCAGGGACTGCAGAGTCATCATTCCCCGTTCTGGCGCCTTCTGAGAGCCTATGGGAGCCTTAGAAAATGTCACGTTACAGCAGAGATCCTCTATTTTCCATAAAGAGGCTATAGAAGGCCAAGAAATGGTCAGAGAGGGCACTTCCTGTATGGAATCTTCTCAGGTTTTGGCCTGCCATATGAGTTCTGTTATACTCACAGACACCATTCAAACAGTTTTAGAAACTTTAGGGTGTTTTCTATCCAAATCAAATAATTATATGCATATTCTAGTTTCTGGGCAGGAGTAATAACCAGATTAAATCGGGTACTGCCCCATATCCTAAACAGGTTTTAAGCACGTTGTTTCGTTCCGGAGGCAAGTGTTTATGTTTCTGAATAACAGTGAGCAACAGCTAAATGTGCATTTTAAAGTGAGGCATGGGGAGGGGCTCTACGCAGTGTTTGCCAGCACAGATAATCTACGGTGTTTTGAGTGTGGGGATTTGGGGCATAAGAGCTTTGCGTGCCCACATAAAGGCCGTAGACAAGGTGAGAGCACAAGCGCCAGTGGGGGAAATCGAGGTCAACGTGCAGGGTGCAATGAGATGCAGACAGCAGAGGCTGGGCCTAGTCATGCCAGGGATGGTGGTATAGATGAGGCTGGGCCTAGTCATGCAAGAGATGGTGGTGTAGATGAGGCTGGGCCTAGTCATGCAAGAGATGGTGGTGTAGAAGAAGCTGGGCCTAGTCAGGCTAGAGATGGTGGGGTAACTGAGGCTGGGTCTAGTTATGCTATGGATGGTGGTGTAGATGAGGCTGGGCCTAGTCATGCTATGGAGGGTGGTGTAGATGAGGCTGGGTCTAGTCAGGTTATGACAGTGGATGAGGAGAGTATAGTGTGGAAGTGTAAGAGACTAGGGGGGGAGGAGGAGGGTGTCAAGTGGAAAAGGAAAAAGGGTGTGGTCAAAGGCACCATGGAAACTTTGCCTGGTGCTGGGGGGGATGCCCCGACCAGAGAGGAAGGGTAGGTGGTCAGGATGGGAGATGGAGATGAGGAGGAAAGTGAGTCTGAGGAAGAGGACGATGAGGAGTTGTTTTTTTCAGACTCCTCTTCAATGGGCCCGGAGCTGACAGCCAGTCAAGCAGAGGGGTCGAAGTACACGTTGAGAGAACTGACAAGGTTCCTGAATGAGACCAAGGGGGAAAAAGTTCATCTTGAGGCTTTTTTTCTGATCCGAGAAAGTTTGTAAGATCAGCACAACATGCTATGAAAAATGAGGGGCATGGTGTCCTCTCACCCAGGAAACGGTTTAGGTTGAGGAAGTGGGTCACAACAGTGCATAAGTGTCTACCTTCAGACACTGTTTAGATGTATAGTTTCTTTCTGGCACTGGGGCTTTTTGAGCTTTGCTATTGGTCTCTTTCTTTGCTGGCTTTTCTCCCACTTCTTAGGGAGACTCTTCGGATAGGCTCGCTCAATATAAATGGTGCCAGAGATGTGGGAAAGAGGAGTGTGTTGGGTGAATATGTAAAACAAAAAAAGTACCGGTGTTGTTTCTGCCAGAGACGCATAGTGATGTGTTGAATGAAGTCGATTGGGGGCTCTGGTGGAAAGGGGAAAGTGTGTTGAGCCATGGGACACATTTTTGTGCAGGGGTGGCAGTCCTTTTTGTACCGGGTCTGTCTGTAAAAATGTGTTCCTCAAAGGAGGTGTGTAGGGGTAGGCTGCTTGTTGTAAAAGCAGAAATTAAGAACATGGGTTTTGTCTTTATAAATGTGTATGTGCCTAACACAGGGAGAGAGAGGGGGTTCTATTTGGGTGTCTTAGACAGGAACTCTCACAGGTAGCGCCTGAGGAGACGCTGGTGGTCGGCGGGGACTGGAACTGTACAATGGATTTTACAAAAGACAGAAATGGGGAAGAGCCTCATTCAGTGTCAGTGGTAGTGTTAAGGGACATCATTAATCAGTTCGACCTAGTGGATGTTTGGAGAACTAAACATCCGAACACAAGACAGTATACATGGGTGAAGGTTTTTGGGGCTAGGGTGAGTGCAGCCCGACTTGATCGGTTTTACATGTCTAGGAATCGGAGCAATAGGCTGTTGGGCGCTACCATTCTCCCGGTGGGGTTTTCCGATCATCACATAACCATGGCTCGGCTGTCTATTTCACCAGGGCCCCGGCAGGCATCCTATTGGAAGTTTAATGTAAAGCTCTTACAAGATGCCACTTTTTGCTCAGGTTTCCAGACCTTTTGGGAAAGGTGGGGGAAGCGAGGAGGGGAGTATGAGTCTCTGAGTCAATGGTGGGATGTGGGGAAAGTCCAAATTTGGCTTTTCTGTCAACAGTATACAGCTCTCTCATCCTCAGAGGCTAAGAGAGTATTGGGGGAACTTGAGTGTAGTATCAGTGAGGAGGAAGTAGAGATGGTGGGGCAAGGCAATGTAAAGCCTCCGGGCTAATTTAGCTGAATTACGTAGGGAACTGTGTAGTTTTTTCCAGGTTAAAGCAAAGGGAGCACTTGTAAGAGCTAGGTTCTCCATGCTCAAAGAGATGGATACTTCCAGCTCCTTCTTCTTTGGTTTGGAAAGACAGAGCGGTGATAGGGTATGCATTGTCTATGGCTGTCTGATGGGCGGGTGACCTCTGTGGTGGGGGAGATGCGGGAGCGGACTGTGGAGTTTTATACTGAGTTGTATAGGGCAGAAATGTATGATCCTATGTGTGCTCAGGTCTTGTTCGCAGGACTCCCTAAGCTCTCTCTGGCACAGAGGGATGAAATGGACATTCCTCTGTTGTCCCATGAACTGGCAGAGGCCGTAACCCAGATGTCCCCCGGTAGTGCACCGGTGGTCGATGGACTCCCAGTGGAGTTTTATTAAAAAATCTGGGGAATAATTGGACTGGACTTCTTTTGCGTGTTGTGTGAATGTGTCGGGGTAGGAGAGTTGCCGATGAGCTGCCGTCGGGCGGCTCTGACTCTCCTGCCAAAAAAGGGGGACTTGTGTGAACTTAAGAACTGGAGGCCTGTGGCATTACTCTGTGCGGACTACAAGATATTTGCCAAGGTCCTCTCTAACAGACTGAAGTCCCATCTGGACTCGATAGTACATAAGGACCAAACATATTGTGTACCGGGACGCTCAATCACAGACAACTTGTTCTTAATCAGGGACATGTTGAATTTGTTGAGAGGTTCTAATGTGAACTTTGGACTGGTCTCTTTAGATCAAGAGAAGGCTTTTGATAGTGGACCATGAGTATCTGTTTAATGTGATGTTTGGGTTTGGGAAGAGTTTTTTGACCTGTGTGAAGCTTTTGTATGCTCGGGCGTCATGTATGGTCAAGGTGGGAGGGGGGCTCAGTAGGCCAGTCTGGGTGAGACGGGGCATTAGACAAGGATGCCCTCTCTCTGGGCAATTATATACACTAGCCATTGAGCCTTTTTTGGGACTGCAATGCAGGAGACTGCAGGGAGTGTGCTGGACAGGCATGGGTGTGGTGACAGGCATAGCAGTGTCAGCATATGCAGATGATGTCTCTGTGATGGTCAGGGATGGTCAGGATATGCAGACACTAGAGACCAGTCTGAAGGTGTACGAGGGAGCTTCATCAGCTAAGGTAAACTGGGGCAAGAGCAAAGCTCTGTTATGTGGGGCATGGGGGGGATAGGGCTCCTCCTCTGCTTCCAGGGGGTTTGCAGTGGGGTTGTGAAGGGCTTAAAGTGTTGGGGGTGTACCTGGGATCGGAGAGGTGGGTCAGGAAGAACTGGGAGGGGCTGTCACAGGCAGTGGTGTCAAGACTGGCCAGGTGGAGGTGGCTCCTGTCCCAAGTGTCATATAGAGGGAGGGTGCTGATAATCAACAACCTGGTGGCATCTTCCCTGTGGCATAAACTGGCTGTCCTCAACCCCCCCGCAGACCTGCAACGCAAGCTGGTGGACTTTTTCTGGCCGGGCCATCACTGGCTGAGGGCGGCAGTGTTGTACATGAACGTTCACGAAGGAGGACAGGGCCTGGTGGAACTGGAGAGCAGGGTGGCTGCTTTCCGGCTAAAGGCGGTGCAGAGACTGCTGTACCATACTGATGTCGGCTGGAGGGAACCAGCATGCGCGCTGCTGAGGAGAGCTGGTGGATTAGGGTTGGACCGGCAGCTGTTCCTCGTGAAGCTGGAGAGGCTGAGTACAGCAGGTCTCTCAGATTTTTACTCTGCAGTGCTGAGGGCCTGGCAGCTGCTAAGGCCCACATGAGAAGGGGGTGTGGAGCCTGGGCTGTGGGTGTGGGAGGAGCCTATCTTCCACAACCCAGCCATCCCTTTGAGATCGGTCCAGTTGGCCACCCTGCAGAGGCAACTGATGGCAGCGGGTTTACAAAGGCTGGGTGACCTGCGACTGCTGGGAGAGGAGGGGTGGAAAACCCCGGAAGTCCTGGCACAACAAACAGGAATAACGTCTCTTAGGCTGCTGGGGAGATTCCTGGAGGAGGTCCAGGAGGCACTGTCTGAGCCGGTAAGGGGGATGTTTGAGCAGCCAAAGGGTGAGGGGCCACCAATGTTTCCGCCACTGCAGGTGACGGCAGAGACTGGAGACTGGCAAGGGGGTCTGGAGGACTTGTTAGATCTTAACACTCTGAGCCTGGGGAAGATTGAGGGGGTAGGAGGTAAAGCCCTCTACAACCTCTGCATTAAGGTTAGGAACATTAGGAGCCTAACAGGAGTGAAGGCACATCAGTGGCAGGGGGTATGTGGGGCGGAGAGTATGGTGGGTTTTAGATGGAGGGGGCTTTACAAACCCCCAGTACCAAAGAGGTCAGGGGACCTCCAGTGGAGGGTTCTTCATGGAGCCCTGGCCACTAACAGCTGGTTGGTACGTGTTGAACCGGGAATCAGACAGGGGTGTCCTTTCTGTGTTATGAAAGAAAGTGTGATTCATGTGTTTTCTGCGTGAGCCAGGTTAATGTCACTAATCTTTTGGAATGTCTGTGTGAGAGGTTGGGGTGGTTTTTACTGTTAGGATGTTTATAATGGGGTGCAGGTATTCGAATAAGAAGAAGGAAAAATGTGTTTTGTTGAATTTTCTGTTTGCTCAGGCAAAGTTAGCTATTTGGCTAACAAGGAGGAACAGGGTCAAAGGTGGGGGGATAACAGACCCTTTACTAGTGTTTAATGGGATGGTCTCTGCGTGCCTTAGGGTGGAGTTTGAGTTCTATAAAATGATAAAGTGTGGAGATGTTTCAGGAGATATGGTGTGTTGGGGGGCTGTCTGTATAGCTGGGGAAGATGTTTGAGGAGATATGGTGTGTTGGGGGGCTGTCTGTATAGCTGGGGAAGATGTTTCAGGAGATATGGTGTGTTGGGGGGCTGTCTGTATAGCTGGGGAAGATGTTTCAGGAGATATGGTGTGCTGGGGGGGCTGTCTGTATAGCTGGGGAAGATGTTTGAGGAGATATGGTGTGTTGGGGGGGCTGTCTGTATAGCTGGGGAAGATGTTTCAGGAGATATGGTGTGTTGGGGGGGCTGTCTGTATAGCTGGGGAAGATGTTTCAGGAGAGATGGTGTGTTGGGGGGCTGTCTGTATAGCTGGGGAAGATGTTTGAGGAGATATGGTGTGTTGGGGGGGCTGTCTGTATAGCTGGGGAAGATGTTTCAGGAGATATGGTGTGTTGGGGGGCTGTCTGTATAGCTGGGGAAGCTGTTTCAGGAGATATGGTGTGTTGGGGGGGCTGTCTGTATTGCTGGGGAAGATGTTTTGGATACACGGTTATAGAAGTGGTAAGGTTTTTTGGTATTTGTGATGTGTGCTGTTGTTTTGTATCGTGTGGTAGAGGGAAAGGTGAGTATGGTACATGTATGCAGTACAGGATATATTTTGTTTTTTTTTATTTTTAAGATGGGGGGTGGGGAGTTTTTAATGAAATGAGAATGTTTCATTAAAGAAATACAAAAAGTCAAAAGTCTCTCTCTCTTTCTCTCTCTCTCACACACACACTCTCGCTCTTTCACTCTCAATTCAATTCAAGGGCTGTATTGGCATGGGAAACATTGAAAGAGATAATAAACAATATTTGTTTTTACAGTAGACATTACACCCCGAAAAGTTCAAAAATAATAAATACATTTCAAATGTCATATTATGTGCAAATAGTTCAAGTACAAAAGGGAGAAGAAAAAAAACATAAATATAGGTTGTATTTACAATGGTGTTTGTTCTTCACTGGTTGCCCTTGTGGCAACAGGTCACAAACATTTGCTTTTGTAATGGCACACTGTGGTATTTCACCCAATAGATAGGAGTTTATCAAAATTGGGTTTGTTTTCAAATTATTTGTGGGTCTGTGTAATCCGAGTGAAATATTTGTCTCTAAGGTCACACATTTGGTATGAGGTTAGGAAGTGCAGCTCAGTTTCCACCTCATTTTGTGGGCAGTGCACATAGCCTGTCTTCTCTTGAGAGCCAGGTCTGCCTACGGCGGCCTTTCTCAATAGCAATGCTATGCTCACTGAGTCTGTACAAAGTCAAAGCTTTCCTTAATTTTGGGCCAGTCACAGTGGTCAGGAATTCTGCCACTATGTACTCTCTGTTTAGGGCCAAATAGCCCTAAACAGTCTTCTCTTGAGACCTGGCTCTCAAGAGAAGACGGAAGAGAAGACAGGCTATGTGCACACTACCGACAAAATTAGGTGGACACTGAGCTGCACTTTCTAACCTCCTGCCAAATGTATGACCATATTAGAGACACAAATTTCCCTCAGATTACACAGACCCACAAACATTTCGAAAAAACAAATCCAATTTTGATAAACTCCCATATCTATTGGGTGAAATACCACAGTGTGCAATCACAGCAGCAAGATTTGTGACCTGTTGCCACATGAAAAGGGCTCTGTTTTTTTGTTAATTCTTTCCAATGTGTCAAGTAATTAGCTTTTTGTTTTCTCATGATTTGGTTGGGTCTAATTGTGTTGCTGTCCTGGGGCTGTGTGGGGTCTGTTTGTGTTTGTGAACAGAGCCCCAGGACCAGCTGCATAGGGGACTCTTCTCCGGGTTCATCTCTCTGTAGGTGATGGCTTTGTTATGGAAAGTTTGGGAATCGCTTCCTTTTAGGTGGTTGTAGAATTTAACAGCTCTTTAATTTATTTTTTTGCAGAATTCTGCATGCAGAGTCTTAATTTGGTGTTTGTCCCATTTTGTGAATCCTTGGTTGGTGAGCAGGACCCCAGACCTCACAACCATAAAGTGCAATGGGTTCTATAACTGATTCAATTATTTTTAGCCAGACTCTAATTGGTATGTGACATTTTTTGTTCCTTTTGATGGCATAGAAGGCCCTTCTTGCCTTGTCTTTCAGATCATTCACAGCTTTGTGGAAGTTACCTGTGGTGCTGATGTTTAGGCTGAGGTATGTATAGTTTTTTGTTTGCTCTAGGGCAGGTATTCCCAAACTGGGGACGGGGTACGCACAACTCCATCGGGGGTACGCCAAATAAAAATGTGATTCACATTTTACATTTTTTCTTCACATCTTCAAATAGTACATTTATATTTTCCAACGGGGCTAAACATTTGGGTGAGGTTTTTTTCTCGCCTGAGTAGCCTGTTTCACTGCCAAAAATCAAATTAAACCATCTAGTGTTCAGCGAAATAACAACACAATGTCAAATACAGGTAGACTAGTCAAATAATTGACATCCAATCACATTAACCATTACTCTCTCGTGGGAAAACCACTAACGTTCCGTATGTAGCCAAACGTAGCTGCTGCTCATGTTGATATCTGATGGCGCAAAAGCTATGACAGGGAGACATAGTGGAGTGGTAACGCGCGTGCAAGCAGTTGCTCCCAACGCCACTTGGGTACACTGCAGCATCCACTAAGAGGCTCTTGCTGCCAAGGGAATGCCTGACAGATTGAAAGAAGTTTTGGACACTACAGTGAAAATGGTTAACTTTGTTAAAGCAAGGCCCCTAAACTCTCGTGTATTTTCTGCACTATGCAATGATATGGGCAGTGACCATGTAACGCTTTTACAACATACAGAAGTGCGCTGGTTATCAAGGGGCAAAGTATTGACACGTTTTTTTGAATTGAGAGACAAGCTTAAAGTTTTCTTTACTGACCATCATTTTCACTTGTCTGACTGCTTGCATGATGACGAGTTTCTCACACGACTGGCCTGTCTGGGTGATGTTATTTCTCACCTGAATGATCTGAATCTAGGATTACAGTGACTCTCCACAACTATATTCAATGTGCGGGACAAAATTGAGGCTATGATTAAGAAATTGAAGCTCTTCTCGGTCTGCATTAACAAGGACAACACACAGGTCTTTCCATTTTTCTGTGCAAATGAACTCAAGCTTACAGACAATGTCAAATGTGATATAGCGAAGCACCTGAGTGAGTTGGGTGCGCAATTATGCATGTACTTTACCGAAACGGATGACACAAACAACTGGATTCGTTATCCCTTTCATGCCATGCCTCCAGTCCACTTACCGATATCTGAACAAGAGAGCCTCATTGAAATTGCAACAAGCGGTTCTGTGAAAATTGAATTGAATCAGAAGCCACTGTCAAATTTCTGGATTGGGCTGCGCTCAGAGTATCCTGCCTTGGCAAATCGCTCTGTTAAGACACTGATGCCCTTTGTAACCACGTACTGTACCTACAGTGGTTCCTCCTTTAAAAGTTGCGTCATACTGCAGCACACCTTGAAGGGCTGTTGCAGCATTCAGTGGCACATTATTTAATTGACCGCCATTTCTTACGTTAATGCAAGTTAGTGCAAGTTTGACCACCAGAGGGCATCTTTGAGCATTTGATTATCTCCCATATTGGCATTACTAGAGAATTTAAAACCTTTTTTGTAATAACATAGTACATTGTATTGATTAAGAAATTTTAGCTTAATTAATTTGATTAATATTATGGTGTTTCTATTCTGAGAAAAATGAAAACGAAACCCTCAGGGTTTCTGTTAGGATGGAATGGAAAATATTGTGCTGTACAATGTGACGTTCTGGAGTAGGCTACAGCATAAGAGGATTGGAGGATTCTATATTAATATCTAAGGGGCATTTTCCATTAGGATCTGTGAGAATATCTGAGAATATCTAAAGGGGCTTTTATATCTTTCTAAATTACTTCATAATAATAACCACTTTGTTTAAAAAGTAACAATATTTTGGAGATTTCGTTTTCATTTAACCTAGAGTGAGCGAGAAAAAGGCAATTCTTGAACATGGGGTGAGACATTCTCACTAATTTGTAAATCAAGCCAGTTTGTTATTTAGAATAATTTATTTCTGGAGAAACCTAACTTGATTATTTAGCAGACATCACTTGCTTATATTCAGTCAACACATATATTTTAAGAATATCATGAAATATAATTGAACATTTTCGTTTCTCCATGCTTGTTTCAGAGCAACGCGAAACAGTGCTGAAATAGACATCCACAGCAGGAAGTCTACACAACGATATTTTTTAGATTATGTTGTTTAAAAAAAAACGAGCGATTGTAATCTGAATAAAGGCCAAAATAATATTTATGAAGGCCAAAATATAGCCCTGCTAATAGCCATAATGGCACTGTACAACGTGACCATATGTTTGAAAGAGTATTTTCCAGTAAGCAACTATTTGTTTACCTTCATTGAGTGATATTTATTCCCATAGTAATTCATTACGGATCCATAACTAAATCAACATCTACATTTTGAAAGAGTATTTGTATCATTATTTTATTAACGAAAACATAAAGATGCTGATGAAGAAATACAGTACTGTACAGTATAACCTTTATTTAACTAGGCAAGTCGGGTAAGAACACATTTTTATTTACAATCACGGCCTAACCCCGGCAAAAAACCTGGATGACGCTGGGCCAATTGTGCACCGCCCTATGGCACTCGCAATCACAGTCGAATGTGATACAAACTGCGTGGTTAGTGCTCATCTTGTATGTATTAAACAGAGAACACTATAAACAAAGAAACAAAAACGACAGCCCACAGTTCTGTCAGGTTAGACAACTAAACAGAAATGAAACCACCCACAAACACAATGAAAAAAAAAAATACTTAAATATGGTCTCTAATCAGAGGCAACGAGATTCAGCTGCCTCCAATTAGAGACCAACCCCAAACAATTCCAACATAGAAATAGATACCCTAGAATAAACATAGAAATAGAAGAACATAGAACATAACCCCAAAACACACAGAAAAACACCCCCTGCCACGCCCTGACCAAACTACAATAACAAATAACCCCTTTTACTGGTCAGGACGTGATACAGACAGATTATTTCACTTATAATTCACTGATGTCACAATTCCAGTGGATCAGAAGTTTACATACTCTAAGTTGACTGTGCTTTTAACAGCTTGGAAAATTCCAGAAAATGATGTCATGGCTTTAGAAGCTTCTGATAGGCTAACTGGCATCATTTGAGTCAATTGGAGGTGTACCTGTGGATGTATTTCAAGGCCTACCTTCAAACTCAGTGCCTCTTTGCTTGACATCATGGGAAATTCAAAAGAAATCAGCCAAGACCTCAGAAAACAAATTGTAGACCTCCACAAGTCTGGTTCATCCTTGTGAGCAATTTTCAAAAACTTGAAGGTACCACGTGCATCTGTACAAACAATAGTATGCAAGTATAAACATCATGGGACCACACAGCCATCATACCCCTCAGGAAGGAGATGCGTCCTGTCTCCTAGAGATGAATGTATTTTGGTGCGAAAAGTGCAAATCAACCTTGTGAAGATGCTGGAGGAAACAGGTACAAAAGTATCTATATCCACAGTAAAACGAGTCCTATATCAACATAGCCTGAAAGGCCACTCAGCAAGGAAGAAGCCACTGCTCCAAAACCACCATAAAAAAGCCAGACTACGCATAACTGCACATAGGGACCAAGATCATACTTTTTGGAGAAATGTCCTCTGGTCTGATGAAACAAAAATAGAACTGTTTGGCCATAATGACCATCGTTATGTTTGGAGGAAAAAGGGGGATGCTTGCAAGCCGAAGAACACCATCCCAACCATGAAGCACGGGGGTGGCAGCATCATGTTGTGGAAGTGCGTTGCTGCAGGAGGGTCTGGTGCACTTCACAAAACAGATGGCGTCATGAGAAAGGAAAACTGTGTGGATATATTGAAGCAATATCTCAAGACATCAGTCAGGAAGTTAAAGCTTGGTCGCAAATGGGTCTTCCAAATGGACAATGACCCCAAGCATACTTCCAAAGTTGTGGCAAAATGGCTTAAGGACAACAAAGTCAAGGTATTGGAGTGACCATCACAAAGCCCTAACCTCAATCCTATAGAAAATCTGTGGGCTGAACTGAGAAAGCGTGTGCGAGCAAGGAGGCCTACAAACCTGACTCAGTTACACCAGCTCTGTCAGGAGGAATGGGCCAAAATTCAACCAACTTATTGTGGAAAGCTTGTGTAAGGCTACCCGAAACGTTTGACCCAAGTTAAACAATTTAAAGGCAATTCTACCAAATACTAATTGAGTGTATGTAAACTTCTGACCCACTGGGAATGTGATGAAAGAAATAAAAGCTGAAATAAATCATTCTCTCTACTATTATTCTGACATTTCACATTTTTTAAATAAAGTGGTGAGCCTAACTGACCTAAAACAGGGAATTTTTATTAGGATTAAATGTCAGGAATGGTGAAGAACTGAGTTTAAATGGATTTGGATTTGGTAAACTTCTGACTTCAACTGTATATATATATATATATTATATAAAAATAATATATAAATACATATGTTTTTTTTGGTTGGGGTATGGCTGGTGAAGCTGTGGTCTGGGTGTAGGTCCTCTTGGCGTGGGTTCTCTCGGTGCAGGTCCTTCGGGAGGGGGTCTTGCAGGTCTGGGAGGGTGTCTCGCTGGTCTGGGCAGGGTGTCTATTGCTCTGTTGCTCCTGTGTGAGGTGCTGGGGCTGCGGTTGAGGGTGACGTCCTTCAGGGTCCTGGCAAACGTTGGGATTGCTGATTTGTAGAGGTGGACCTGGTCATAAAGGCTGTTCAAGTCAAGGGTGGAGTGGTGGGCCAGGTAGACATTAGGTTTTGAGGCACAGACCCGGGAAATGCTTGCATTCACCCGCTGTATGGTGGCAAGGCGATTTTCTTTTCCTGGTACTGTAGCAGGGTGGAGATGACCACTTGTGCGTTGGGGAAAGTGGAAGAAGCTTTTTCAATCACTCCCTTGAGTGCTGTGGCCACCCATTCCTGCTGGGCCCTCAGGTCATTTGTGCCAGTGTGAATTATGATGTGGCTGGGGGACCCTAGTCTGTCCTCTGACAACACTCCAGGGCATGCCTAGTGTTTGGACACCAGAATTTAGCCACTTGGTGTTTGGGAAAACATTTATTCTCTTGAATGTATTTGCCATTTGAGTCAATGAGGAGCACAATTTCCTCAGTGCATGTGTGGGGGTTGTCAGGAGAGCTATCGGGGAAGCTGAGAGGGGGGCTGTTAGGAGGGGGTGGGGTCTGTTGGGTTGGTGGGTCCTGTGTTGTCTGAGGTGGGCTGTTCAACTGGCTTCTCTGGGGGAGTGTCCTGCTCTCTGTCACACCTCAACTTTCTCACCTCCATCTTCACTGCTGTTAGCTGTGCTATGTGTCCCTCTCCCTCCTCCTTCACTGCTGTTAGCTGTGCCATGTGTCCCTCTCCCTCCTCCTTCACTGCTGTTAGCTGTGCCATGTGTCCCGCTCTCTCCTCCTTTACTGCTGTTAGCTGTGCCATGTGTTCCTCTCCCTCCTCCTTCACTGCTGTTAGCTGTAACATGTGTTCCTCTCCCTCCTCCTTCACTGCTGTTAGCTGTGCCATGTGTTCCTCTCCCTCCTCCTTCACTGCTGTTAGCTGTGCCATGTGTTCCTCTCCCTCCTCCTTCACTGCTGTTAGCTGTAACATGTGTCCCTCTCCCTCCTCCTTCACTGCTGTTAGCTGTGCCATGTGTTCCTCTCCCTCCTCCTTCACTGCTGTTAGCTGTGCCATGTGTTCCTCTCCCTCCTCCTTCACTGCTGTTAGCTGTAACATGTGTCCCTCTCCCTCCTCCTTCACTGCTGTTAGCTGTGCCATGTGTTCCTCTCCCTCCTCCTTCACTGCTGTTAGCTGTGCCATGTGTCCCTCTCCCTCCTCCTTCACTGCTGTTAGCTGTGCCATGTGTCCCTCTCCCTCCTCCTTCACTGCTATTAGCTGTGCCATGTGTTCCTCTCCCTCCTCCTTCACTGCTGTTAGCTGTGCCATGTGTCCCTCTCCCTCCTCCTTCACTGCTGTTAGCTGTGCCATGTGTCTCTCTCCCTCCTCCTTCACTGCTATTAGCTGTGCCATGTGTCTCTCTCCCTCCTCCTTCACTGCTATTAGCTGTGCCATGTGTTCCTCTCCCTCCTCCTTCACTGCTGTTAGCTGTAACATGTGTTCCTCTCCCTCCTCCTTCACTGCTGTTAGCTGTAACATGTGTTCCTCTCCCTCCTCCTTCACTGCTGTTAGCTGTGCCATGTGTCCCTCTCCCTCCTCCTTCACTGCTATTAGCTGTAACATGTGTCCCTCTCACTCCTCTTTCACTGCTGTTAGCTGTGCCATGTGTTCCTCTCCCTCCTCCTTCACTGCTGTTAGCTGTAACATGTGTTCCTCTCCCTCCTCCTTCACTGCTGTTAGCTGTGCCATGTGTTCCTCTCTCTCCTCCTTCACTGCTGTTAGCTGTGCCATGTGTTCCACTCCCTCCTCCTTCAGTGCTGTTAGCTGTGCCATGTGTTCCTCTCCCTCCTCCTTCACTGCTGTTAGCTGTAACATGTGTCCCTCTCCCTCCTCCTTCACTGCTGTTAGCTGTAACATGTGTTCCTCTCTCTTCTCCTTCACTGCTGTTAGCTGTAACATGTGTTCCTCTCCCTCCTCCTTCACTGCTGTTAGCTGTGCCATGTGTCTCTCTCCCTCCTCCTTCACTGCTGTTAGCTGTGCCATGTGTTCCACTCCCTCCTCCTTCAGTGCTGTTAGCTGTGCCATGTGTTCCTCTCCCTCCTCCTTCACTGCTGTTAGCTGTAACATGTGTCCCCCTCCCTCCTCCTTCACTGCTGTTAGCTGTAACATGTGTTCCTCTCTCTCCTCCTTCACTGCTGTTAGCTGTAACATGTGTTCCTCTCCCTCCTCCTTCACTGCTGTTAGCTGTGCCATGTGTTCCTCTCTCTCCTCCTTCACTGCTGTTAGCTGTGCCATGTGTTCCTCTCCCTCCTCCTTCAGTGCTGTTAGCTGTAACATGTGTTCCTCTCCCTCCTCCTTCACTGCTGTTAGCTGTGCCATTTGTTCCTCTCCCTCCTCCTTCACTGCTGTTAGCTGTGCCATGTGTTCCTCTCCCTCCTCCTTCACTGCTGTTAGCTGTGCCATGTGTCCCTCTCCCTCCTCCTTCACTGCTATTAGCTGTGCCATGTGTCCCGCTCTCTCCTCCTTCACTGCTATTAGCTGTGCCATGTGTTCCTCTCCCTCCTCCTTCACTGCTGTTAGCTGTGCCATGTGTTCCTCTCCCTCCTCCTTCACTGCTATTAGCTGTGCCATGTGTCCCGCTCTCTCCTCCTTAAGTTCGCTCACCTCAGTCCGGAGTGCAGCCAGCTCTCTCAGATAGCCGTCCATCTCCACCTTCCGCCCTCCGGGTGTTGTTGTGCTTGTCTGTTCTGTCTGGATTGTGTGGACTAGCTCTCTGAGCTCCACCATGTCTCTCTCCAGCTCTGTGAATGTATCCCTCAATGATAGAGGAGCAGTGCAGTTTTGGGACCTGGGTGTGTTCAGTGCTGGGGGGGTGGCTATCCTCGTCTGCAGGACAGTTTGAAGAGGTGTGATCAGACTCACTCAGGATGGGTGAGTTGTCACAGAGAGAGAGAGCTTTTTCTGCTGTGCTCTCTCTTTGATCCCGTAAAAGTCCTACTGGAACTGCATGAGGATGCCCTGCACCATTACTGTCACAGACTTGTACATGTTGACAGAGGTTGTTTCAATTTCCTCAATGTCTAGTATTCTGAGTTTCCACCCTGGGCCAATACCCTCTCTCTTGACATGGGGTAGTGTGCTCTTATAGCACTGTGCCATGCCAGAGGATGGTCTGTACTTATTCCGTGCAGTGTCATTTTCTATATCCAAGGGGTACTGTACTGTGATGACATCTGCACAGGGATACGCCATGGCACAGGGGCCTTCAAAGGCCTCTGCATTTGGGTTGAGGAGGCTGTGAAACTGCTGCCATTGTTAGGCTCAAGGGTTTTCACACATCTCACTTCACACTTCAGTGCTAATTGAAGTTGCAACCAGGTCTGTTCTGTTCTAGCAGCTTGGTAAGTTAGTAGCCTTAATAAGCTTTATATAACACAATTACCTAGAGATTATAATTTTCTTGTATTGTACTCGGTTTTGGATGGTGCATGGAAATACCATTGGATGGTATTTCCAGTTTTCCGCTATGTTTCTTCTGTAATTTTTGTTTTGCTATAAATGTTTTCTTGATAGTCCTTGGTAGTAAGAATACATTCAGGCGATTTTGTCCAAAATCAAGGTTTTAGGTATGGAATTTTGATTTGGTTTGAAGGTTTTGATGTAGAGGGTAGTATACTGTATAAGTCATTGCAAAGATAATCCAAGTTTATCTACATTTATTTAACTATAATTACTCTCTCTCGTCGTAAATTTGAGCTGTAGAACTCTTGAGATCTTTGACACATATTCAAGAAGACCATTACTGCACTAGAACCCCTCTTGAATTCTCCATTCTCCAGTGAGACACCTACCAGGTGCTTTCAAAGACAATGTACAGGTTTGTCCAGTGTTAATGAGTAATTTAGTTTGTTAATAGTTTATTATTTACCTAGAAGCTTGGCTGTTTTGACTCAGCATCCAGGGAAGCTGTAATTGTGTGACAGTGTGAGTTGGCATTTAGAGTCTGTTGGAGCGTTTAAAAGCTTTATACCTAAAGCACACAAAATACCCCAGAGGCACGTCTAGGCTGCGTCCGAATGGCACCACATTCCCTATGTAGTGCACTACCTTTTCTATGACACAGGCATAGAAACCAGCTGAACCAGCAGTTCTCTACTGAATTCTCAGAGATGTATTTTTAGTAGCTGCGTTATGCATGTTTCATGACTATTACTCCTATATGGTTAATAATAACAATAATTTATTTTAAAGGGCTGGTTGCATGTTGTTATTGCTGTGCAAAGACCTTTATGGGTGAAGCACGCATGCATACACATACACTACAACAAAGCTTTCTTAGTGTCCAACAAGCGTTCTCTGCCCTTAACCTTGTTCTGAACACCACCCTAAACAAAGGTCATGTGGTTTGGTAAGAAGAATGCCTCTCTCCCCACCGGTGTGATTACTACCTCTGAGGGTTTAGAGCTTGAGGTAGTCACCTCATACAAGTACTTGAGAGTATGGCTAAATGGTACACTGTCCTTCTCTCAGCACATATCAAAGCTGCAGGCTAAGGTTAAATCTAGACTTGGTTTACTCTATCGTAATCGCTCCACTTTCACCCCAGCTGCCAACCTAACCCTGATTCAGATGAACATCCTACCCATGCTAGATTACAGAGACATTATTTATAGATCGGCAGGTAAGGGTGCTCTCGAGCGGCTAGATGTTCTTTACCATTCGGCCATCAGATTTGCCACCAATGCTCCTGATAGGACACATCACTGCACTCTATACTCCTCTGTAAACCGGTCATCTCTGTATACCCGTCACAAGACCCACTGGTTGATGCTTATTTATAAAACCCTCTTAGGCCTCACTCCTCCCTATCTGAGATATATCTACTGCAGCCCTCATCCTCCACATACAACACCTGTTCTGCCAGTCACATTCTGTTAAAGGTCCCCAAAGCACACACATCCCTGGGTCGCTCCTCTTTTCAGTTCGCTGCAGCTAGTGACTGGAACGAGCTGCAACAAACACTCAAACTGGACAGTTTTATCTCAATCTCTTCATTCAAAGACTAAATCATGGACACTCTTACTGACAGTTGTGGCTGCTTTGCGTGATGTATTGTTGTCTCTACCTCTTGCCCTTTGTGCTGTTGTCTGTGCCCAATAATGTTCGTACCATGTTGTGCTGCTGCCATGTTGTGTCGCTACCATGTTGTTGTCATGTTGTGTTGCTACCATGCTGTGTTGTCATGTGTTGCTGCCTTGCTATGTTGTTGTCTTAGGTCTATCTTTATGTAGTGTTGTGTTTAGAGGTCGACCAATTAATCGGCACGGCCGATTAGTTAGGGCCGATTTCAAGTTTTCATAACAATCGGTAATTGGCATTTTTGGACGCCAATTATGGCCGATTACATTGCAATCCACGAGGAGACTGCGTGGCAGGCTGACCACCTGTTACGCGAGTGCAGCAAGGAGCCAAGGTAAGTTGCTAGCTAGCATTAAACTTGTCTTTTAAAAAAACAATCAATCTTAACATAATCACTAGTTAACAACACATGGTTGATGATATTACTAGGTTAACTACCTTGTCCTGCGTTGCATATAATCAATGCGGTGCCTGTTAATTTATCATCGAATCACAGCCTACGCCAAACGGGTGATGATTTAACAAAAGCGCATTCGCAAAAAAGCACAATCGTAGCACCAATGTACCTAACCATAAACATCAATGCCTTTCTTAAAATCAATACACAAGTATATATTTTTTAACCTGCATACCGTAATTTCCGGACTATTAAGCGCACCTGAATATAAGCCGCACCCACTGAATTTAAAAAAAAATATTATTTTGAACATAAATAAGCCGCACATGTCTATAAGCCGCAGGTACCTACCGGTACATTGAAACAAATGAACTTTACACAGGCGTTAACGAAACACGGCTTGTAACAAAAATAAATAGGCTTTAACGAAACACGGCTTGTAACAAAAATAAATAGGCTTTAACGAAACACGGCTTGTAACAAAAATAAATAGGCTTTAACGAAGCACGGCTTGTAAAAAAAAAAAATAGGCTTTAACGAAACACGGCTTGTAACAAAAAATAAAAAATTAGCAGTAAACAGTAGCCTACCAAGAAAGTCATTGGTCACCATCTTCCTTCTCCTGTGCACTGAAACCACTGAAGTCCTCTCCTTCGGTGTCGGAGTTGAATAGCCTCTGAATTGCTTCATCCGATATTGGATCATTTTCATTGTCGCTCTCGTCACTTTCATCTGGAGGCAAATCCCCCGCTGAGCCCTCTTCAACACGCAGCAGTCCAGCCTTTCGAAACCCGTTGATGATAGTGGATTTTTTGACAATGCTCCACGCTGTCAGGACCCACTGGCAGACTTGACCATAAGTTGCTCTTCACATGCGGCCCGTTTTAGTGAAGGATTTCTCCCTACTTGTCATCCAAGCCTCCCGCTGAACACGGAGCGCCACCTTAAATGCACAATTTACATTGATGTCGAGTGGCTGCAAATACTTTGTTGTGCCCCCAGGAATCAGGGTGACAAAATGACTCCCGTAATCAGAATGATGAAGTTTGAGAGCGCTCGATTGAATTTAAACAGTAAACAAAAATAGTTGTTTGACCTTAACCCGTTCGGCAATTTCATTGGTCTATTGAAAGCTTCATGCCCCCAAAAAACTGAGCACGTCACAGAATGTGTTTTTTTTGTAGAAAAAAATTTGAAAGCGGGAAAAATCCATATATTAGCCGCGTCATTGTTTAAGCCGCGACGTTCAAAGCCTGAGAAAAAAGTTGCGGCTTATAGTCCGGAAATTACGGTATTTAGTTAAAAGAAATTCATGTTAGCAGGCAATATTAACTAGGGAAATTGTCACTTCTCTTGCGTTCCGTGTAAGCAGAGTCAGGGTATTGTAAGGCTCGGGCGTAGTGGTCCCTCGCCGAGTCTGGGCCATTCCAGACAGCATTGGCCCACTCCAGAGCTCGGCCCATCAGGCAGGAAACGAGGGCACTCACGCTCTCCTCTCCCGAGGGAGCAGGTCTAACGGTGGCCAGGTACAGCTCGAGCTGGAGCAGAAATCTCTGGCACCCAACCGCCGCTCCATCATACTCCCTCGGGAGCGCCAGACGAAGCGCGCCAGAGCCAGACGCAGTGGGAGGCGGAGGTGGCTGCGTCGGAGGAGCCGGAGGTGGAGAGAGGAGACCACTCCTCTCCCATCGGTCCATCCTCTCCATCATCTGATCCATCGCGGATCCGATTCGTGGAGGACAGTAGTATGGTGGAGCACGCGTTCCTCCATCGAGGGAAGGGGGTTGGCCGCTGCTCCTGCTGACTCCATAGTATTGTGGTGCGGGATTCTGTAAGGCTCGGGCGTCGTGGGTGAGGAATCAAAACGCAGGAAGCAGCGAGCACAGGGTAGTGGCTTTTTAATGGGTCAAGAGGCGAACACACACAAGCCATCCCAAACAGCGAATAGTGCGCACACAAAACAAAGTGCCCCAAACACAGGGGAAAACACATGCGGCGCAAAACTAACGCACAAGCGTAAACACAAGCACACAAACAGGAATGACAATCCCGCACAATGAGAAGGCGGACCAGCTAATAATTATAGCCCCGCTAATCACCCCCACTATGAACAGGTGCATACAATCACAAAAGGGGGGAAAACAAAAAAGGGAATCAGAGGCAGCTAGTAGGCCGGTGACGACGACCGCCGAGCGCCACCCGAGCAGGAGCGCCGAGCGCCACCGTCGGTGGGAATCGTGACAGGTATATGCAGCAGTTTGGGCCGCCTGGCTCGTTGCGAACTGTGTGAAGAGCCTTTCTTCCTAACAAAGACCGTAATTAATTTGCCAGAATTTTATATAATTATGACATACCACTGAAGGTTGTGCAATGTAACAGCAATATTTAGACTTAGGGATGCCACACGTTCGATAAAATCCGGAACGGTTCAGTATTTCACTGAAAGAATAAACGTTTTGTTGTCTAAATGATAGTTTCCAGATTTGACCATATTAATGACATAAGGCTCGTATTTCTGTGTGTTTATTATATTATAATGAAGTCTATGATTTGATATTTGATAGAGCAGTCTGACTGACTGGTGTTAGGCAGCAGCAGGCTTGTAAGCATTCATTCAAACAGCACTTTCCTGCGTTTGCCAGCAGCTCTTCGCAATGCTTGAAGCACAGTGCTGTTTATGACTTCAAGCCTATCAGCTCCCGAGATTAGGCTGGCAATACTACAGTGCCTATAAGAACATCCAATAGTCAAAGGTATATGAAATACAAATGGTATAGAGAGAAATAGTCCTATAATAACTACAACCTAAAAGTTCTTAACTGGGAATATTGAAGACTCATGTTTAAAGAAACCACCAGCTTTCATATGTTCTGAGAAAGGAACTTAAACGTTAGCTTTTTTACATGGCACATTCGTGCCTGGTCATATCACACTTAGAGTACTGTCCGGTTATATGGTCATCTGCATCAAGGAAAGATATAAAAAAGCTCCAAATGGCTCAAAACAGGGCTGCCAGATTACCTCTTCATTGATCTAACCGTATGAATATTATCCAAATGAATCAGAATCTCTCATGGCTTCACGTTAAAAACAAATGACTAACTAGTCTTCTGATTTTCTTTAGGAATGTTCTATTTTTCAAAAAAACACAGTATTTTTGAGTCCAGTTAGTACATACTAGCAACACGCATAACCACTAAACCAGACAGGCAAATTCAGGGCAGCTAAAACAACCCAAGCCAAGGACAAATCGCCTTAAACCTACAGTTTTATATAGAGCCATAGCTAAATGGAACTCTTTACCAATCCATATTTCTCAGGAAAAAAAGTAAATCCACCTTCAAGAAAAAATAAAAGAACATCTAATGTGATAGACCTTATGACTGGACAGGAGACAGAAAACATCAACTGAGTGTTAAATGTGTTTCCTGTCAGGTATTTTAATTGTCTGTATTGTCTACTTGTTGAATGTTTGAAGTCTTGATTGTGGTTGTTTGTAATGTCTTGTTAATTGGTGTTGGACCCCAGGAAGATTAGCTAGAGTTACGGCGTTAGCTAATGGGGATCCTAATAAAAAATAAAACATCTCACCCTGGAATATCCAAGGCCTGAGGTCATCTACCATTGGCCTAAAGAGCAGGAACCTGGACTTCAAATACAGACATTGTCATCCTACAAGAAACATGGTATAGAGGAGATGGACCTACTGGTTGCTATCTAGGTTACAGAGAGCTGGTAGTCCCATCCACCAAACTACCAGGTGTGAAACAGGGAAGGGACTCAGGGGGTAGGCTAATTTGGTTTAGAGCAGACCTAACTCACTCTATTAAATTAATCAAAACACGAACATTTTACATCTGGATAGAAATTCAAAAGGAAATTATCTCAACAGAGAAAAATTTCCTCCTGTGTGCTACCTATATCCCCCCTCTAGAATCACCATACTTCAATAAAGACAGCTTCTCCATCCTGGAGGGGGAAATCAATCATGTCCAGGCCCAAGGACATGTACTAGTCTGTGGCGACCTAAATGCCAGAACCTGACAAAAACCTCACACCCTCAGCACACATGGAGACAAACATCTGCCTGGAGGTGACAGCATTCCCTCCCCCATATGCCCCCCTAGACACAACTACGACAAAATAACCAACAAAGACGGGTCACAACTTCTGCAGCTCTGTCGCATGCTGGGTATGTACATAGTCAATGATAGGCTTCGAGGGGACTCCTATGGTAGGTACACCTATAGCTCATCTCTTAGCAGTAGTACTGTAGACTACTTTATCACTGACCTCAACCCAGAGTCACTCAGAGCATTCACAGTCAGCGCACTGACACCTCTATCAGATCTCGGCAAAATCAGAATCTACTTGAAGAGAGCAATACTCAATCATGAGGCATCAAAGCCAAAATAACTGAATAATATTAAGAAATGCTGTAGATGGAAGAAAAGCACTGTAGAAACCTACCAAAAAACAATTAGGCAACAACAAATTCAATCCCTTTTAGGCAACTTCCTGGATTTGACCTCTCAGCTTTCCTATCAAATCTAAAAATTTCTGACAGAAAACTGAAGAAAATTAACAACAATGACAAATGGTTTGATGAAGAACGTAAAAATCTAAGAAAGAAATTGAGAAACCTATCTAACCGAAAACAGAGACCCAGAAAACCTGAGTCTACGCCTTCAGTATGGTGAATCACTAAAACAATATAGAAATACACTATGGAAAAAGAAGGAACAGCACATCAGAAATCAGCTCAATGTAATTGAAGAATCCATAGACTCTAAACACTTCTGGGAAAATTTGAAAACACTAAACAAACAACAACATGAAGAGTTATCTATCCAAAATGGAGATGTATGGATAAACCACTTCTCCAATCTTTTTGTCCCAATAACAAAGGACAAACAGCAAAAACATATACATGACCAAATACAAATCTTAGAATCAACTATTAAAGACTACCAGAACCCACTGGATTCTCCAATTACATTGAATGAATTACAAGACAAAATACAAACCCATCAACCCAAAAAGGCCTGTGGTGTTGATGGTATCCTCAATGAAATGATCAAATATACAGACAACAAATGCCACTTGGCTATACTTAAACTCTTTAACATCATCCTTAGCTCTGGCATCTTCCCCAATATTTGGAACCAAGGACTGATCACCCCAATCCACAAAAGTGGAGACAAATGTGACCCCAATAACTACTGTGGCATATGCGTCAACAGCAACCTTGGGAAAATCCTCTGCATTATCATTAACAGCAGACTCGTACATTTCCTCAGTGAAAACAATGTACTGAGCAAATGTCAAATTGGCTTTTAAAAAAAATTACCATACAACAGACCACGTATTCACCCTGCACACCCTAATTGACAAACAAACAAAACAAAACAAAGGCAAAGTCTTCTCTTGCTTTGTTGATTTAAAAAAAGCTTTGACTCAATTTGGCATGAGAGTCTGCTATTCAAATTGATGTAAAGTTGTGTTGGGGGAAAAACATACAACATTATAAAATCCATGTATACAAAAAACAAATGTGTGGTTAAAATTGGCAAAAAACACACACATTTCTTGTTTTTACACTGCTGCTACTCTCTATTTATTATCTATGAATAGTCACTTTACAAATTACCTCAACTAACCTGTAGCCCTGCACATTGACTCGGTACCGATACCCCCTGTATATAGCCTCGTTATTGTTTACATTACATTTACAATTACGTAATTTAGCAGACGCTCATATCCAGAGCGACTTACAAATTGGTGCATTCACCTTATGATATCCAGTGGAACAACCACTTTACAATAGTACATCTATATATTTTTGGGGGGGAGGGTAGGGGGGGGAGGGTTAGAAGGATTACTTAATCCTATCCCAGGTATTCCTTAAAGAGGTGGGGTTTCAGGTGTCTCCGGAAGGTGGTGATTGACTCCGCTGTCCTGGCATCGTGAGGGAGCTTGTTCCACCATTGGGGTGCCAGAGCAGCGAACAGTTTTGACTGGGCTGAGCGGGAACTGTGCTTCCGCAGAGGTAGGGAGGCGAGCAGGCCAGAGGTGGATGAACGCAGTGCCCTTCTTTGGGTGTAGGGACTGATCAGAGCCTGAAGGTACGGAGGTGCCGTTCCCCTCACAGCTCCGTAGGCAAGCACCATGGTCTTGTAGCAGAGAATGTTCTATTGTTATGTATATTTGTGTTACTTTTTGTTTAATTGATTAGATTATAATTATTATTTTTTACTTAATTTAGTAAATATTTTATTAACTCTTTATTGAACTGTATTGTTGTTTAAGGGCTGTTGTATTCGACGCATGTGACAAATACAATTTACAATGGGGGCCTACAGCAGCACCTAGATCTTCTGCAGAGATTCTGTCAGACCTGGGCCCTGACAGACCTGGGCCCTGACAGACCTGGGCCCTGACAGTAAATCTCAGTAAGACAAAAATAATGGTGTTCCAAAAAAGGTCCAGTTGCCAGGACCACAAATACAAATTCCATCTAGCCACCGTTGCCCTAAAGCACACAAAAAAACTATGCATACCTTGGCCTAAACAGCGCCACAGGTAACTTCCACAAAGCTGTGAACGATCTGAGAGACAAGGCAAGAAGGGCATTCTATGCCATCGAAAGGACCATAAAATTCGACATACCAATTAGTATCTTCCTAAAAATACTTGAATCGGTTATACAACCCATTGCCCTTTATGGTTGTGAGGTCTGGGGTCTGTTCACCAACCAAGATCTCACAAAATTGACCAAACACCAAATTGAGACTCTGCATGCAGAATTCTGCAAAAATATCCTCAGTGTACAACGCAAAACACCAAATAATGCACGTAGAGCAGAATTAGGCCGATACCCGCTAATTATCAAAATCCAGAACAGAGCCGTTATATTCCACAACCACCTAAAAGGAAGCGATTCCCAAACCTTCCATAACAAAGCCATCACCTACAGAGAGATGAACCTGGAGAAGAGCCCCCTAAGCAAGCTGGTCCTGGGGCTTTGTTCACAAATACAAACAGACCCCACGGAGCCCCAGGACAGCAACACAATTAGACTAAACCAAATCATGAGGAAACAAAAAGATAATTACTTGACACATTGGAAAGAATTAACAAAAAAACTGAGCAAACTAGAATGCTATTTGGCCCTGAACAGAGTACACAGTGTCAGAATTCCTGATCACTGTGACTGAACCAAACTTAAGGAAAGCTTTGACTATGTACAGACTCAGTGAGAGTCTGTACATAGTCAAAGAACCCACAAAGAATTCGAAAACAAACCCAATTTTGATAAACTCCCATATCTATTGGGTGAAATACCAGTGTTCCATCACAGCAGCAATATTTGTGACCTGTTGCCACAAGAAAAGGGCAACCAGTGAAGAACAAAAACCATTGTAAATACAACCCATATTTATGTTTATTTATTTTCCCTTTTGTACTTTAACTATTTGCACATAATGACATTTAAAATGTCTTTATTCTTTGTAATGTTTACTGTTAATTTGTATTGTTTATTTCACTTTTGTTTATTATCTACTTCACTTGCTTTTGCAATGTAATCATGTGTTTCCCATTCCAATACAGCCCTTAAATTGAAATTGAGAGAGAGAGAGAGAGATAGAGAGAGAGACCTGTGTCACATCGCTAGGTCTGTATGTCCTTGCATCTATCTGACTCAGAACTAGCTCTCACAGTCTCACGTCAGAATTAAACATTCATCCATGTTTCTCACCGAAATCTTAAGGTTAGGCATTAACTCTGAATGGTTACGGTAACGGTTGTGGTTTGGGATAGGCTTAAAACAAACATCTCAAAAACAACTTTCCATCACTGGATTTGAACTTGCAACCTTAAGCATCAGAGGCATCCCCATCCACAACGCCCTACCAAACCGAAACCTACTTGAAGGTAACAGCGCCCACTGTTGCTCCTAGTGGCTTGTTTCCACGTCATCTCCTGACATCCTCAGACATGGATGGACGTTGAATACTGACCTGTATCATGGGTGGCCTGTCAGTCTGTCTGTTTCAGAACAGAACATTCTGTGTTATATCAGTGTGCCTATAGGCATCAGTCATGATCAGACCTGGAAGGCCAGAAGATCTGGTTAACTCAACTGTGTTCTAAAGTACTGGACCACAACAATTTCCCTGGTGTAGGGTTTGAAAAGAATAAAGCAAAGTCTGAATTGGAAACATAACTAGCTCAAACAGATTCCCTCAATGGCTGAATGAGAATAATTGTTTTCCTCCTCAACCTGAGCTTCAGCATTCAGCTTTTATTGAACAGGGCTGTTGGACCGCTTGTGATCTACTAATCAATCTCAGATCTGCTGACACATACACACACACACACACACACACACACACACACACACACACACACACACACACACACACACACGCTCACACACAAGCCACACACACGCTCATTTCCACTCTGTGTAGTCTTGTTAAGGTTTTCTTTAAACTGCTGTGAAAAGTGCTGATGTGACTCAGAATGCAGGGACTGGAATTGTACTGTGTGTGTGTTTGTGTGTGTGCGCGGCTGCTTGTGTGTGTGTGTGCATGCGTGAATGTGTGATTGTCGGATAGGAACCCTTGTTCCGATCACAGCAAACGTGAATAGAAGTGGGGCCACTATTCTTAGCCACTTGCCAGTCACAGTTATATAATGAGGAGGAGTGTGTATGTGTTTTATGAGGTGAACGGAGGGGCGATCCCTCACATTGCACATCAGCAGGAAAGCAAATGTCCACCTCTGTTTCCTCACAAGCCAGAGAAAGACAGAGGGAAGGAAGAGAGACAGATAAAGAAAAAAATCCAATTAAGTCAAATTTTATTGGTCAAATACACATATTTAGCAGATGTTATTGAGGGTGTAGCGAAATGCTTGTGTTCCTTGCTCCAACAGTGCAGTAATATTTAACAATTCACATCAATACTGTCACGACTTCTGCCGAAGTTGATGCCCCTCCTTGTTCGGGTGGTGCTCCGCGGTCGACGTCACCGGTCTTCTAGCCATCATTGATCAGTTTTTCATTTTCCATTGGTTTTGTCTTGTCTTCCTACACACCTGGTTCCAATCCCATTCATTGCATGTTGTGTATTTAACCCTCTGTTTCCCCTCATGTCCTTGTCAGTGATTGTTTGTATGTTATGTACTCGTGTATGTTGTATCGGTGTGCGACGGGTTATTTTTTACCCATGTTATTTTTGTACATTGGTTTTGGAGTTTGTTTTTTGTTAATAAAACTACTCCAGTTTAACCAAGTTGGTTTCTCCTGCGCCTGACTTCCCTGCCATCTACACACACGACTATGACAAATACACACAAATCTAAAAGTAAAATAATGGAATTAAGAAATATATACATTTTAGATTGAGCAATGGCGGAGTGGCATTAACTAAAATAGGGTAGAATTGAATACTTTATATACTTACGAGATGAATAAAGCAGTATGTAAACATTATTTAAACATTATTAAAGTGACTAGTGTTTCATTATTAAAGTGGCCAGTGATTCCAAGTCTATGTATACAGGACAGCAGCCTCTAAGGTGCAGGGTTGAGTAACTGATTGGAAGCTGGCTAGTGATGGCTATTTAACAGTCTGATGGCCATGAGATAGAAGCTGTTTTTCAGTCTCTCGGTCCCAGATTTTATGCACCTGTACTGACCTCGCCTTCTGGATGATAGCGGGGTGAACAAGCCGTGGCTCGGGTAGTTGATGTCCTTGATTATCTTTTTGGCCTTCCTGTGACATTGGGTGCTGTAGGTGTCCCGGAGGGCAGGTAGTTTTCCCCCGGTGATGCGTTGGGCAGACCGCACCACCCTCTGGAGACCCTGCAGTTGCGGGCGGTGCAGTTGCCGTACCAGGCGGTGATACAGCCCAACAGGACACTCTCAACTGTGCATCTGTAAAAGTTTGTAAGGGTTTTAGGGGCAAAGCCAAATTTCTTCAGCCTCCTAAGGTTGAAGAGGCGCTGTTGCGCCTTCTTCACCACACTGTCTGTGTGGGTGGACCATTTCAGATCGTTGATGCTTTCCAGCTTCTCCACTGCGGTCCCGTCGATGTGGGTAGGGGCGTGCTCCCTCTGAGAGAGAGTCTATATACAACACTGTATATAGACATAATATTACATTTGAAATGTCTTTATTCTTTCGCAATTTTTTTTTGTGTAATGTTTACTGTTAATTTGTATTGTTTATTTCACTTTTGTTTATTATCTATTTCACTTGCTTTGGCAATGTAAACATATGTTTCCCATGCCAATAAAGCCCCTTAAATTGAAATTGAATTGAAAGATTGAGAGAGAGAGGAGAGCAAGAGAGAGAGATGCAAGGAAGAGAGAGACCAAAATATGTGTTCGCTTGAATTAGTCGCAGTATCAGACCTGCAGAGATCTGTCAGTGTGTGTGTGTGTGTGTGTGTGTGTGTGTGTGTGTGTGTGTGTGTGTGTGTGTGTGTGTGTGTGTGTGTGTGTGTGTGTGTGTGTGTGTGTGTGTGTGTGTGTGTGTGTGTGTGTGTGTGTGTGTGTGTTCTCGCTGCATCAGTGTTGTCTCCCAGCTCTGCTCTACTGGACGTTTTAACTCCTATTAGAATCACCCTAACGGAACAGTGTTCATGTGTGTGTCTCACAGGACAGAGTGGTTCATTCCCCAATGAGCATCAGGATATTTTTAGACCCACGGTGCCCTCTGTTCTGTTGAACTCATTGTTGTTTGTTGTTTTCTCTTAGTGAACTCCGGGATACGAAGACAGAGGTCACCATCAGCAGTTTGGGAATCCTGTTGTCCCCGTTGTTAAAATGTTGTAGGATCGTTGTGAGATGTAGGATTGTCGTGAGATGTTGTAGGATCATTGTGAGATGTAGGATTGTCATGAGATGTTGTAGGATTATTTATGAAATCCAGTTTTCCAATGAAACAAAGCGGAATTTCATTAAATAAAAAGTATATCTAGCCTCCTGAGTGGCGTAGTGGTCTAAGGCACTGCATTGCAGTGCTAGAGGTGTCACTACAGACCTAGGTTCAATCCCAGGCTGTGTCGCAGCTGGCCACGACAGGGAGACCCATGAGGCGGTGCACAATTGGCCCAGTGTCGTCCAGGTTAGGGAAGGGTTTGGCCGGCCGGGATGTCCTTGTCCCATTGCGGCCTAGCAACTCCTTGTGGCGGGCCGGATGCATGCACGCTGAATTTAATCGCCTGTTGTACAGTGTTTTCTCCGACACATTGGTGCAGCTAACTGCCGGGTTAATCGAGCTGTGTGTCAAGAAGCAGTGCGGCTTGGCAGGTTTGTGTTTTGTAGGACGCACGGCTCTCGAACTTCACCTCTCCCCAGTCCGTATGGGAGTTTCATGGATGGGCAAGACTGTAAGTTCCAATTGGATATCACAAAGTTGGGGTCAAAAAGTAGTATTGTTTTTTTACAATTTAAAAATATGTATGTCTATAGCTGCGAGACGTTGTGTCAGTCCCAGACTGCGTCCGTGTGAACACAACATCTGACTATCGTTCCTAGAGAGGTAAACTGACTTAGTTCTTCCCTAGCAACACCCTTGCAACACCCTAGAAACAGACAAGACTCCCCTGAGCCATAGCCTCTCCCTTTAGGAGAGCTGTCTCTGCCCTGTGGGCACACACACAAACAGATGAGTGTACATGCACAGCCACTTGCATACGCATACGCACATGCACATGTACAGTGCCTTGCAAAAGTATTCACCCCCCGTGGCGTTTTTCCTATTTTGTTGCATTACAATCTGTAAATTAAAAGGATTTTTATTTGGATTTCATGTAATGGACATACACAAAATAGTCCAAATTGGTGAAGTGAAATAAAAAATAATACTTGTTTAAAAAAAATTGACAAAATTTAAAACAGAAAAGTGGTGCATGCATATGTATTCACCCCCTTTGCTATGAAGCCCCTAAATAAGATCTGGTGCAACCAATTACCTTCAGAAGTCACATAATTAGTTCAATAAAGTCCACCTTTGTGCAATCTAAGTGTCACATGATCGGTCACCTGACCTCAGTGTATATACACCTGTTCTGAAAGGCCCCCCGAGTCTGCGACACCACTAAGCAAGGGGCACCACCAAGCAAGCGGCACTATGAAGACCAAGGAGCTCTCCAAACAGGTCAGAGACAAAGTTGTGGAGAAGTACAGATTAGGGTTGAGTTATAAAAAATATCCAAAACTTTGAACATCCCACGGAGCACCATTAAATACATAATTAAAAAATGTTAAGAATATGGCACCACAACAAACCTGCCAAGAGAGGGCCGCCCACCAAAACTCAGGGACCAGACAAAGAGGGCATTAATCTGAGAGGCAACAAAGAGACCAAAGGTAACCCTGAAGGATCTGCAAAGCTCCACAGCGTAGATTGGAGTATCTGTCCATAGGACCACTTTAAGCCGTACACTCCACAGAGCTGGGCTTTACGGAAGAGTGGCCAGAAAAAATAAGCAAACATGTTTGGTGTTCGCCAAAACGCATGTGGGAGACTCCCCAAACATATGGAAGAAGGTACTCTGGTCAGATGAGACTAAAATTGAGCTTTTTGGCCATCAAGGAAAACACTATGTCTGGCGCAAACCCAACACATCACATCACCCCGAGAACACCATCCCCACAGTGAAGCATGCTGGTGGCAGCATCATGCTGTGGGGATGTTTTTCATCGGCAGGGACTGGGAAACTGGTCAGAATTGAAGGAATGATGGATGGAGCTAAATACAGGGAAATTCTTGAGGGAAACCTGTTTTCAGTCTTCCAGAGATTTGAGACTGGGACGGGGGTTCACCTTCCAGCAAGACAATGACCCTAAGCATACTGCTAAAGCAGCACTCAAGTGGTTTAAGGGGAAACATTTAAATGTCTTGGAATGGCCTAATCAAAGCCCAGACCTCAATCCAAAATTCAAACTTCCTATGGGTTTAAACCCTGAGCCTGTAGCCATTGGTTTCAGGAGCTAACACAACTTTCCAGATCTTAGGTAAGGTTATCTATTTTTTGAGTTACAGAAAGGTAATTATGGATGATGATGGTAAAGATGAGGATGATTACTTTGATGATGATTATAATTCATTTTTATGAATAACTCATATTTGAAATACATAAGCAAGCACCACAACACACACTGAAGAGGTCCATCAGTCACTCCTTGGGCTACAATACCTATTTTGCCAATTGGCCTGGACCCCTTTAACTGCCGATACGGAGCCCTGCCGATCCTTCACGACTGGTCTACCGATGTAATCCGCCCGAGGGGGTTTTCAACAGGCTCCTCCGTCGCGACGTCCCCTGAATGCCCATCGGCTAGCCTGCTAGCTGCGGCCCGCTAGCTGTCTAGAGCATATCGGACTGTTAGCTGAAGAGGTCCATCAGCCAATTTTCTTGGGCTACAATACCTATTTTGCCAATTGGCCTGGACCCTTTTACTACACGGAGCTCTGTAGGTCCTTCACGGCTGCTGGTCTGCCCACATAAACACCCGAGGGGGCTACAACTGACTCTTCCATTGCGACGTCCCCCTAAGGCCCTTCTGCTAGCCTGCTAGCCCCAGCCCACTAGCTGTCTGAATTGCCGTGTCTCCAGCCCGCCTAGCTACTCACTAGACCTCTATGATCAATCGGCTACGCATGCCTCTCCCTAATGTCAATATGCCTTGTCAATTACTGTTTTGGTTAGTGATTATTGTCTTATTTCACTGTAGAGATAGCCTGCATAGTTCTGTCATGCTATCCAGGTTTGTGCCCAAACAATTTGAAATTCTACTTTTAAAAATCCACTTTTCCAGAAACAAGTCTCTCACCATTGCCGCTTGCTATAGACCACCTTCTACCCCCAGCTGTGCCCTGGACACCATATGTGAATTGATTGCCCCCCATCTATCGTCAGATCTTGTACTGTTAGGTGACCTAAACTGGGACATGCTTAACACCCCGGCCATCCTACAATCTAAACCAAGATGCCCTCAATCTCACACAAATTATCAATGAACCTACTACATACAGCCCCAAATCCGTAAGCTCGGGCACCCTCATAGATATCATCCTCACCAACCTGCCCTCCAAATACACCTCTGCTGTCTTCAACCAGGATCTCAGCAATCACTGCCTCATCTCCTGCGTCCGTAATGGGTCTGCGGTCAAACGACCACCCCTTATCACTGTCAAACATTCCCTAAAACACTTCAGTGAGCAGGCCTTTCTAAACGACCTGGCTCAGGTATCCTGGAAGGATATTGACCTCATTCCATCAGTAGAGGATGCCTGGTTATTCTTTAAAAGTGCTTCCCTCACCATCTCAAATAAGCATGCCCCATTCAAAGAATTTAGAACCAGGAACAGATATGGTTCACTCCAGACCTGACTGCCCTTGACCAGCACAAAAACCTCCTGTGGCTTACTGCATTAGTATCGAATAGCCCCTGTGATATGCAACATTTCAGGGAAGTTAGGAACCAATATACACAGGCAGTTAGGAAAGCAAAGGCTAGCTTTTTCAAACAGAAATTTGCATCCTGAAGCACAAACTCCCAAAAATTCTGGGACACTGTAAAGTCCATGGAGAATAAGAGCACCTCCTCCCAGCTGCCCACTGTACTGAGGCTAGGAAACACTGTCACCACCGATAAATCCACGATAATTGAGAATTTCAATAAGCAGTTTTCTACGGCTGGCCATGCTTTCCACCTGGCTACCCCGACCCCGGTCAACAGCCCTGTAACCCCCTCAGCAACTTGCCTAAGCCTCCCTTATTTCTCCTTAACCCAAATCCAGACAGCTGATGTTCCGAAAGAGCTACAAAATCTGGACCCCTACAAATCAGCCGGGTTAGACAATCTGGACCCTCTCTTTCTAAAATTATCTGCTGAAATTGTTGCAATCCCTATTACTAGCCTGTTCAACTTCTCTTTCATATCGTCTGACATCCCCATAGATTGGAAAGCTGCCGCGGTCATCCCCCTCTTCAAAGGGCGAGACACTCTAGACCCAAACTGTTACAGACCTATATCTATCCTACCCTCCCTTTCTAAGGTCTTCAAAAGCCAAGTTAACAAACAGATCACCGACCATTTCAAATCCCACCGTACCTTTTCCGCTCTGCAATCTGGTTTCTGAGCTGGTCATGGGTGCACCTCAGCCACGCTCAAGGTCCTAAACGATACCATAACCGCCATCGATAACAGACAATACTGTGCAGCTGTATTCATCGACCTGGCCAAGGCTTTCGACTCTGTCAATGCCCACATTCTTATCGGCAGACTCAACAGCATTCGTTTCTCAAATGATTGCCTACTTCTCAGACAGAGTTCAGTGTGTCAAATCGGAGGGCCTGTTGTCCGGACCTCTGGCAGTCTCTATGGGGGTGCTGCAGGGTTCAATTCTCGGGGTGACTCTTTTCTCTTTATACATCAATGATTTTGCTCTAGCTGCTGGTGATTCTCTGATCCGTCTCTACGCAGACGTCGTCATTCTGTATACTTCTGGCCCTTCTTTGGACACTGTGTTAACTAACCTCCAGACGAGTTTCAATGCCATACAACTCTCCTTACGTGGCCTCCAACTGCTCTTAAATGCAAGTAAAACTAAATGCATGCTCTTAAAACCAATCGCTGCCCGCACCTGCTCGCCCATCCAGCATCACGACTCTGGACAGTTCTGACTTAGAATATGTGGAAACTACAAATACCTAGGTGTCTGGTTAGACTGTAAACTCTCCTTCCAGACTGACATTAAGCATCTCCAATCCAAAATTAAATCTAGAATCAGCTTCCTATTTCGCAACAAAGCATCCTTCACTCATGCTGCCAAACATACCCTCGTAAAACTGACTATCCTACCGATCCTTGACTTCGGCGATGTCATTTACAAAATAGCCTCCAACACTCTACTCAGCAAATTGGATGCAGTCTATCACAATGCCATCCGTTTTGTCTCCAAAGCCCCATATACTACCCACCACTGCGACCTGTATGCTTTCATTGGCTGGCCCTCGCTTCATATTCGTCGCCAAACCCACTGGCTCCAGGTCATCTATAAGTCTTTGCTAGGTAAAGCCCCGCCTTATCTCAGCTCACTGGTCACCATAGCAGCACCCACCCGTAGCACGCGCTCCAGCAGGTATATCTCACTAGTCACCCCCAAAGCCAATTCCTCCTTTTGCCGCCTTTCCTTCCAGTTCTCTGCTGCCAATGACTGAAACGAATTGCAAAAATCACTGAAGCTGGAGACTCATATCTCCCTCACTAGCTTTAAGCACCAGCTGTTAGAGCAGCTCACAGATCACCACCTGTATATAGCCCATCTGTAAATAGCCCATCCAACCTACCTCATCCCCATAATGTTATTTATTTTGCTCCTTTGCACCCCAGTATCTCTACTTGCACAATCATCTTCTGCACATCTATCACTCCAGTGTTTAATTGCTAAATTGTAATTATTTCGCCACTATGGCCTATTTATTGCCTTACCTCCCTTATCTTGCCTCATTTGCACACACTGTATATGGACTTTTCTATTGTGTTTTTGACTGTATGTTTGTTTATTCCATGTGTAACTCTGTGTTGTTGTTTGTGTCGCACTGCTTTGCTTTATCTTGGCCAGGTTGCAGTTGTAAATGAGAACTTGTTCTCAACTGGCCTTCCTGGTTAAATAAAGGTGAAAAATATATATATAATTTTTAAAACACTGCCTGATTCCCTATCCTATGGGACAGAAGCACATTGCTTGCTAAGGGACACAACAGCCTGCCGTCCCAGTGTGCATTGCAGAAGATTAGATGGCAGGTCATCTACCCAATGAGGTGAGAGGAGCATGTTACACACACCATTACTCTACACACACACACACACACACACACACACACACACACACACACACACACACACACACACACACACACACACACACACACACACACACACAGGCACACCCCTCTCTTTGTCCTGTGAGGGTTGCTTGAGTACAGGAGAGGAGTTGTATTTCACCTCACACTGATGACTTAGAGAAGAACTGAACCTGAAAGGAGAAACAGAGAGTGAGAGAGCGAGAGAGAGAGGGAGGGGGTGAGAGAGGGGGGGTGAAGAGCGAGAGAGAACAAGCGAGAGAGAGAGAGAGCAGTAAGGGAGGGACAGAGGTAGGGAGAGAGAGAAAGAGACAGAAAGGGGGAGGGGAGAGGGAGAGGGGAGAGAGACTAAGTGTGGGAGATAGAGAGGAAGAGGAGTAGAGGAAGAGAGAACTTAAGCCTCTTCAACAAATATAGCAACGAATTGGCGAGGGCACTACAACAATCTGCAGCACCTGGCCTCACCCTACTAGAATCTGAAGTCAAATGTCTACTGTTTGCTGATGACCTGATGTTTCTGTCCCCAACCAAGGAGGGCCTACAGCAGCACCTATATCTTCTGCACAGATTCTGTCAGACCTGGGCCCTGACAGTAAATCTCAGTAAGACAAAAATAATGGTGTTCCAAAAAAAGTCAATTTGCCAGGACCACAAATACAAATTCCATCTAGACACCGTTGCCCTAGAGCACACAAAAAACTATACATACCTTGGCCTAAACATCAGCGCCAAAGGTAACTTCCACAAAGCTGTGAACAATCTGAGATACAAGGCAAGAAAGGGCCTTCTAAGCCATCAAAAGGATCATAAAATTCGACATACCAATTAGGATCGTCCTAAAAATACTTGAATCAGTTATAGAACCCATTGCCCTTTATGGTTGTGAGGTCTGGGGTCTGTTCACCAACCAATAATTTACAAAACGGGACAAACACCAAATTGATACTCTGCCATGCTGAATTCCTCAGTGTACAACATAAAACACCAAATAATGCATGCAGAGCAGATTTAGGACGATACCCGCTAATTATCAAAATCCAGAAAAGAGCCGTTAAATTCTACAACCACCTAAAAAGATGCGATTCCCAAACCTTCCATAGCAAAGCCATCACCTACAGAGAGATGAACCTGGAGAAGAGCCCCCTAAGCAAGCTGGTCCTGGGGCTCTGTTCACAAACACACCCCACAGAGCCATCACCTACAGAGAGATGAACCTGGAGAAGAGTCCCCTAAGCAAGCTGGTCCTGGGGCTCTGTTCACAAACACATACAGACCCCACAGAGCCATCACCTACAGAGAGATGGACCTGGAGAAGAGTTCCCTAAGCAAGCTGGTCCTGGGGCTCTGTTCACAAACACATACAGACCCCACAGAGCCATCACCTACAGAGAGATGGACCTGGAGAAGAGTTCCCTAAGCAAGCTGGTCCTGGGGCTCTGTTCACAAACACACCCCACAGAGCCATCACCTACAGAGAGATGAACCTGGAGAAGAGTCCCCTAAGCAAGCTGGTCCTGGGGCTCTGTTCACAAACACACCCCACAGAGCCATCACCTACAGAGAGATGAACCTGGAGAAGAGTTCCCTAAGCAAGCTGGTCCTGGGGCTCTGTTCACAAACACAAACAGACCCCACAGAGAACCAGGAAAGCAACACAATTAGACCCAACCAAATCATGAAAAAACAAAAGGATAATTACTTGACACATTGCAAAGAATTTACAACAAAAAAAAAACATGAGCAAACTAGAATGCTATTTGGCCCTAAACAGAGAGTACACAGTGGAAGAATACCTGACCAGTGTGACTGACCCACAATTAAGGACATATTTTACTATGTACAGACTCAGTGAGCATAGCCTTGCTATTGAGAAAGGCCACCTTAGGCAGACCTGGCTCTCAAGAGAAGACAGGCTATGTGCACACTGCCCACAAAATTAGGTGGCAACTGAGCTGCACTTCCTAACCTCATGCCAAATGTATGACCATATTAGAGACACATAATTCCCTCAGATTGCACAGACCCACAAATAATTAAAAAACAAATCAAATTTTGATAAACTTCCATATCTATTGGGTGAAATACCGCAGTGTGCCTTCACAGCAGCAACATTTGTGACCTGTTGCCACAAGAAAAGAACAAACACCATTGTAAATACAACCTATATTTATGTTTATTTATTTTCGCTTTTGTACTTTAACTATTTGCACATTATTGCAACACTGTGTATATACATAATATGACATTTGAAAAGTCTTTATTCTTTTGGAACTTTTGTGTAATATTTACTGTTCATTTTGTATTGTTTATTTCACTTTTGTTTATTATCTATTTCAATTGCTTTGGCGATGTAAACATATGTTTCCCATGCGAATAAAGCCCCTTAAATTGAATTTGAATTGAGAAAGAGGGAGAGAGAGAAAGAGGGAGAGAGAGAGCGATTGATGAGGTCTTACAATGTGAACTGTAAGAGAGACAACTAGTTCTAAAATCAATCCCCTCTGCGATACCCAGCATTCTCCCTGTCAGCACTGACAGGTAACTACAGGAAGTGGCAATAGAGGTCAGAACTCTGTTGAACATTCTAACCATCCTAATCAGGTTCAATTGACCTCCGATTTTGTGAGTGTGTGTAAGTCTGTGTGTGTAACTGCGTGTCTGTGTGTGTCAGTGTGTCAGTGCGTGTCTGTGCGTGTCTGTGTGTGTCAGTGCATGTCGGTGTGCGTGTCTGTGTGCGTGCATGTGACAGTCTGTCAGTCCAATGAGACTGTGATCTGACATGATCTTGTGACTTGTCAACAGAGGGTGGTGATGTAACGTGATTTGACACACACAGACACACACACACACACACGATGGACGGAAGAGCTGCGCCCTTCACTCTCCCTCGCTGACACACACACACACACACAGTAACCTTGTCACCGGAGACCTGACAGGTTCTGTCCCTCTCTGATCCTGGGACAGGATGGCGCTGCAGGTTTCTGACACACACCCACAAAGACAATGTCTGTCCCAAACACCGCTCTTAGTTAAAGGACATTCCCCGCCACTCTGGCACAGCCGTAGCTTCCCTCTCTCTCTTTCTCTCCCTCTATCTCTCTTCTTTCTCTATTTAAGTCCCACTAAATGGAAATGTGTCTTCACACTGCATGCTCATCATTCCAAAGACTGGCAGACTCAGCCGGACAGGCTGTGTTCCAGGCTGAAATCACATTGATCACAATATTGGTTAGTTCTCTAATTATCTGTGTTTTTATTGATTATTTCAAAATAATAATATCTTCAGCACTTGGAGAAGCTCATCTAGGGGACTAGCTTACAAGGTACAGACCAACAGGCACTTGTCAACTGCTTGCTTGTTTGTGTGTGCGGAAGTATGCACACCACTATAGCAGCAGATAAAACACTCAAACACAAAAGCCATTAAAGAAACACTGAAACCGTTTTCATGTTCATATGTTTAGCCCCTAAATGCATATGAAACAGTTGTGTTGTGTTTAACACCTGCTATAGTGTGTGTGTTGTATAAAACCCTCTAGTAGCTGCGTTGAAAATACAGTATCAGCCAGGAGTTCTGATGGCTGTCAGGTTGTGTATTTCTAAATGTGTCTGGAATGGCTGTTCTGTCTTCAGTTTTTCTAATCTACCAACTACAGGGAGAAACGTTCCCCTGATCTTTTCATATTTTATTATATACTGCTCAAAAAAATAAAGGGAACACTTAAACAACACATCCTAGATCTGAATGAAAGAAATAATCTTATTAAATACTTTTTTCTTTACATAGTTGAATGTGCTGACAACAAAATCACACAAAAATAATCAATGGAAATCCAATTTATCAACCCATGGAGGTCTGGATTTGGAGTCACACTCAAAATTAAAGTGGAAAACCACACTACAGGCTGATCCAACTTTCATGTAATGTCCTTAAAACAAGTCAAAATGAGGCTCAGTAGTGTGTGTGGCCTCCACGTGCCTGTATGACCTCCCTACAATGCCTGGGCATGCTCCTGATGAGGTGGCGGATGGTCTCCTGAGGGATCTCCTCCCAGACCTGGACTAAAGCATCCGCCAACTCCTGGACAGTCTGTGGTGCAACGTGGCGTTGGTGGATGGAGAGAGACATGATGTCCCAGATGTGCTCAATTGGATTCAGGTCTGGGGAACGGGCGGGCCAGTCCATAGCATCAATGCCTTCCTCTTGCAGGAACTGCTGACACACTCCAGCCACATGAGGTCTAGCATTGTTTTGCATTAGGAGGAACCCAGGGCCAACCGCACCAGCATATGGTCTCACAAGGGGTCTGAGGATCTCATCTCGGTACCTAATGGCAGTCAGGCTACCTCTGGCGAGCACATGGAGGGCTGTGTGGCCCCCCAAAGAAATGCCACCCCACACCATGACTGACCCACCGCCAAACCGGTCATGCTGGAGGATGTTGCAGGCAGCAGAACGTTCTACACGGCGTCTCCAGACTCTGTCACGTCTGTCACGTGTTCAGTGTGAACCTGCTTTCATCTGTGAAGAGCACAGGGTGCCAGTGGCGAATTTGCCAATCTTGGTGTTCTCTGGCAAATGCCAAACGTCCTGCACGGTGTTGGGCTGTAAGCACAACCCCCACCTGTGGATGTCGGGCCCTCATACCACCCTCATGGAGTCTGTTTCTGACCGTTTGAGCAGACACATGCACATTTGTGGCCTGCTGGAGGTCATTTTGCAGGGCTCTGGCAGTGCTTCTCCTGCTCTTCCTTGCACAAAGGCGGAGGTAGCGGTCCTGCTGCTGGGTTGTTGCCCTCCTACGGCCTCCTCCACGTCTCCTGATGTGCTGGCCTGTCTCCTGGTAGCGCCTCCTCGCTCTGGACACTACGCTGACAGACACAGCAAACCTTCTTGCCACAGCTCGCATTGATGTGCCATCCTGGATGAGCTGCACTACCTGAGCCACTTGTGTGGGTTGTAGACTCCGTCTCATGCTACCACTAGAGTGAAAGCACCACCAGCATTCAAAAGTGACCAAAACATCAGCCAGGAAGCATAGGAACTGAGAAGTGGTCTGTGGTCCCCACCTGCAGAACCACTCCTTTATTGGGGGTGTCTTGCTAATTGCCTATAATTTCCACCTGTTGTCTATTCCATTTGCACAACAGCATGTGAAATTTATTGTCAATCAGTGTTGCTTCCAAAGTGGACAGTTTGATTTCACAGAAGTGTGATTGACTTGGAGTTACATTGTGTTGTTTAAGTGTTCCCTTTATTTTTTTGAGCAGTGTATTTTCTTCCACTCTTTCTCTCTCTTTTGTTCTTTCCTCTTCCATCTTTCCTGTTTTCTCTTTTACCTTTCATCTTTCCGACTGGGTCTGAGCCAGAACCTTGCTGAGTTAGAGTCTTGGCCAAATGTAGAACTTGATCAAGAATTTGACGCAGTGCAGTCGACAGCTGCAGAATTCAAATCTTGTTTGGTTCCATTTTTTCAAAATGTTACAGCTACTCTACTAAATGTTACAGTGTTTGTGTGTGTGTGTGCCAGAGCAGATCAGAATGCATATTGTTAGTGAGAAGCTGCTCATTGATTAACATAAACAGCTTCAGTCCTCAGAGAGAATAACGCCAGACCTGAACCCTAACACTGTGTGTGTGTGTGTGTGTGTGTGTGTGTGTGTGTGTGTGTGTGTGTGTGTGTGTGTGTGTGTGTGTGTGTGTGTGTGTGTGTGTGTGTCCGTGTGCATGTGTGTGTCCACTTTCTCCAATTGAGACACCCACCACCATATCAATTTGGCTAATGTTACTGAGAGATATGACTGTGTTCGTTAGAACAGAGTCGATACAGCAGGCTGTCGTCCACTGCATTAGAATGTGACATTTGAAAGTCATTAGACCAGAGGAGAGGGCCTTGTTACTGAGCCTTGTTACTGTGGCCTACAGGTCAGAGGTCATAGGTTATCGCTAGCATTGGCTGTGTTCCAAATGATACCCTATTCCCTAAATACAGATGTAGGATCTTAATTGTAACAGGAAATTTGTAACAGGAAATGTAAAACTTGTAGTGTATTTGAGGTTTAAATAGGCTTCTGAAGTTTGTAATTTCCATTTACGAAAAATGTATCAACCCCTACAAACATGTAAATGAATTATAATCCACATAATAATTCACATTTCCTGTTGCTGCAGGATTATTTTCCTGCTGTATTAAACTGAATCAAATGAAGATCCTACATTTGTAGAGCACTACTTTTGACCATTGTAACATCAGAGAGTAGCAATAACCTCTGACCTGGTCTGCTGACTTTTAAATGTCACAGTCTGACACTAATGCAGTGGATGACAGCCTGCTGTATCGACTCTGTTCTAACGAACAGTCATATCTCTCAGTAACATTAGCCATATTGATATGGTGGCGCGTGTCTCTATTGGGGAATGTGGACACACACAGACACACAAGCACACACAGTGTTAGGGTTAAGGTCTGGCGTTAAAGTTAATTTGTTGCTAAAGTTAATTTATTTTCTTGTTCCCTCACACACACACACGCACGCATGCCAAAAGTACACACACACACACCCACCCTTTCCCCTAATCTGCATTCTCTGCATTTTCATGTCTAGTGTGTGTAACAGTAGTAGTGGATTTAAACTGCTTACCTCTATCCCCTGGGTCACAAAAGGCATTGGGTCCCATACTGTGTGTGTGTGTGTGTGTGTGTGTGTGTGTGTGTGTGTGTGTGTGTGTGTGTGTGTGTGTGTGTGTGTGTGTGTGTGTGTGTGTGTGAGAGAGAGCTTTCGTGGTTAATGTATGAGTGTATGGTTAATTATTAAAGTCATGGAAACTCAGGGAACAAAAACAGAACCATCACTTTCCCTGACTGGTAAAGAGGAACTGGTAGAGAGGAACTGGTAGAGAGGAACTGGTAGAGAGGAACTGGTAGAGAGGAACTGGTAGAGAGGAACTGGTAGAGAGGAACTGGTAGAGAGGAACTGGTAGAGAGGAACTGGTAGACAGGAACTGGTAGACAGGAACTGGTAGAGAGGAACTGGTAGAGAGGAACTGGTAGAGAGGAACTGGTAGAGAGGAACTGGTAGACAGGAACTGGTAGAGAGGAACTGGTAAGACAGGAACTGGTAGACAGGAACTGGTAGAGAGGAACTGGTAAAGAGGAACTGGTAGACAGGAACTGGTAGACAGGAACTGGTAGAGAGGAACTGGTAGACAGGAACTGGTAGAGAGGAACTGGTAAGACAGGAACTGGTAGAGAGGAACTGGTAGAGAGGAACTGGTAGAGAGGAACTGGTAAAGAGGAACTGGTAGAGAGGAACTGGTAGAGAGGAACTGGTAGAGAGGAACTGGTAAAGAGGAACTTGTAGACAGGAACTGGTAGACAGGAACTGGTAGAGAGGAACTGGTAGACAGGAACTGGTAGACAGGAACTGGTAGAGAGGAACTGGTAGAGAGGAACTTATATACAGTTGAAGTCGGAAGTTTACATACATTTCAACTCAGTTTTTCACAATTCCTGACATTTAATCCTAGTAAGAATTCCCTGTCATAGGACAGTTAGGATCACCACTTTATTTTAAGAATGTGAAATGTCAGAATAATAGTAGAGAGAATTATTTATTTCAGCTTTTATTTCTTTCATCACATTCCCAGTGGGTCAGAAGTTTACATACACTCAATTAGTATTTGGTTGAAATGCCTTTAAAATTGTTTAACTTGGGTCAAACATTTTGGGTAGCCTTCCACAAGCTTCCCACAATAAGTTGGGTGAATTTTGGCCCATTCCTCCTAACAGAGCTGGTGTAACTGAGTCAGGTTCGTAGGCCTCCTTGCTCGCACACGCTTCTTCAGTTCTGCCCACAAATGTTCTATAGGGTTGAGGTCAGGACTTTGTGATGACACTCCAATACCTTGACTTTGTTGTCCTTAAGCCATTTTGCCACAACTTTGGAAGTATGCTTGGGATCATTGTCCATTTGGAAGACCCATTTGCGACCAAGCTTTAACTTCCTGATGTCTTGAAATATTGCTTCAATACATCCACAAAATGTTCTTTCCTCATGATGCCATCTATTTTGTGAAGTGCATCAGTCCCTCCTGCAGCAAAGCACCCTCACAACATGATGCTGCCACCCCCGTGCTTCACGGTTGGGATGGTGTTCTTCGGCTTGCAAGCATCCCCCTTTTTCCTTCAAACATAACGATAGTCATTATGGCCAAACAGTTCTATTTTTGTTTCATCAGATCAGAGAACATTTCTCCAAAAAGTAAAATCTTTGTCCCCATGTGCAGTTGCAAACCGTAGTCCGGCTTTTTTATGGCGGTTTTGGAGCAGTGGCTTCTTCCTTGCTGAGCGGCCTTTCAGGTTATGTCGATATAGGACTTGTTTTACTGTGGATATTGATACTTTTGTACCTGTTTCCTCCAGCATCTTCATAAGGTCCTTTGCTGTTGTTCTGGGATTGATTTACACTTTTCGCACCAAAGTACATTCATCTCTAGGAGACAGAACGCGTCTCCTTCCTGAGCGGTATGACGGCTGCTTGGTCCCATGGTGTTTATACTTGCGTACCATTGTTTGTAAAGATGAACATGGTACCTTCAGGCATTTGGAAATTGCTCACAAGGATGAACCAGACTTGTGGAGGTCTACAATTTTTTTCTGTCTTGGCTGATTTCTTTTGATTTTCCCATGATGTCAAGCAAAGAGGAACTGAGTTTGAAGGTAGGCCTTGAAATACATCCACAAGTACACCTTCAATTGACTCAAATGATGTCAATTAGCCTATCAGAAGCTTCTAAAGCCATGACATCTTTTTCTGGAATTTTCCAAGCTGTTTAAAGGCACAGTCAACTTAGTGTATGTAAACTTCGGACCCACTGGAATTGTGATACAGTGAATTATAAGTGAAACAATATGTCTGTAAACAATTGTTGGAAATATTACTTGTGTCATGCACAAAGTAGATGTCCTAACAGACTTGCCAAAACTATAGTTTGTTAACAAGAAATGTGTGGAGTGGTTGAAAAATGAGTTTTAATGATTCCAACCTAAGTGTATGTAAACTTCCGATTTCAACTGTAGACAGGGGTGCACCTTTCCAAATCATGTCCAATCAATTGAATTTACCATTGGTGGACTCCAATCAAGTTGTAGAAACATCTCAAGGATGATCAATGGATTAAGACTCTGTTAATCCTCTGAGACTAGCTGGGTCATTACAAGACTGTTAATCCTCTGAGACTGGCTGGGTCGTTACAAGACTCATAGCAAAGTGTCTGAATAGTTACAGGAATAATCCTCTGAGACTAGCTGGGTCGTTACAAGACTGTTAATCCTCTGAGACTGGCTGGGTCGTTACAAGACTCTGTTAATCCTCTGAGACTGGCTGGGTCGTTACAAGACTCTGTTAATCCTCTGAGACTGGCTGGGTCGTTACAAGACTCTGTTAATCCTCTGAGACTAGCTGGGTCGTTACAAGACTCTGTTAATCCTCTGAGACTGGCTGGGTCGTTACAAGACTCTGTTAATCCTCTGAGACTAGCTGGGTCGTTACAAGACTCTGTTAATCCTCTGAGACTAGCTGGGTCGTTACAAGACTGAGTGACATCTGCTGTGTCAGGCACCATCCTCGCCAAGTATAGAACTGCCTTATTAACTATTTATCAGACACCACACACACACACTTATACACATGCACACACACGCACACACACACACACCTTCTCTCCTGAGACCTGGAAAAAGACCCACTGAAGAGGTTTGAGGTACAGGAGGGAAAAGAGAGAATCTCTCTCCTCATTCTCCACAACTCAGTGAAATAAGATCTGTCTGTACTCCACCTTACACAGAACTTCCCACTTAACATATGTGGAATATATGACATAGTACATATTCTGCAAAACCTCAAACCCTGTGAGTTGTCTCCCTCATACCTCTCCATCACTCTAATCATATCCAGTAACTACAGCACTAGCAGGCTGGTCTGCTACACCAGCTCTGACCACAAGAGGGTGCTGCTGTCTCATACTCTGCAGCTTATGCTTGGTATACAGTATAATGGTGTTACAGACAACATGAGCTGTATTTATTCAATATGTGGCCAAAGCATGCCTGTTCTATAATGTTATACTGTATTTCTGTCTGAATCATGATGAATTCCTTTTACTAACAATATATAAAGGTAACTCTTTTTGTTTTATATGTATATCTATATATTTCTTCCGTTTTTTTATTTCGTTTTTCTATTTTAAGGTAACTTCTTGAACCAATTCATTGTATAAAAGTTTATAATTTATCATCCTTGTCTAGAGTTTAGCCCAGACAGAGCTGAAAACAATTTAGAACTAATAACTGTTCATGTTAGTTTCAAGGTTTCTCAGTATCAGTCTGGATTCTCTACAGAAAGGAAAGTGGAAAGGATAAGTCCTTGGGCTTTGTGTGTGTGCGTGTGTGTGTGTGTGTGTGTGTGTGTGTGTGTGCGTGTGTGTTGTTTCTGTGTTTTTATACAGTAGCAGTGTCATCCGCGAAGGAAAATCCCCGATATTCCAGCAGGACGTCTGACACACATGCACACAGTATTGTTTAACTAACAATTCAGTCCCATTCAAAATCGTATTTTCCTTAACTCCTATCCATAAACCTAACCCATACCCTAACCTTAACCATAACCCTTACCCTAACCTTTTTATCCTCAGCACTTTATTTTCTTCCTCCTGTTGTTGAACTGTTGTGTCTGACCCCTCTGAGCTCTCTGCCTTTCATGTTCTCCGAACCTCTTCAGACTCGTCGGATGTACAATGTAGAAACAGGGCAGAAAGTTGCAATAGGCCCGTGCAACCCAAGGTTTGATAAAAACAAACAGAAAGCCTCTTAAACCTAACCCTAACCCTCATTTTAATCCTAACTGCTAAAACGGACAAGGTCACGCCAAATAATTATCCCCACATATCATTCAGCCTATCAATGGCCTTGGTTCCCAGCATGCTGTGTGGTCAGAAACGTGCTTCCCCATCTTGATGAGCACTTCCACTTCCTGAACTTTTCCTCCTGTGGACTGAATCCCTGTATGTCCCTGATGTTTAATTGTGCATCTAAACAACACATAGTTAATGTCAGGTCTCACAGGACATGATTATCAGTTATCTGAAACATGAGTGGTCAGATGTGTGTGTGATGTGTGAATATGGACATCTTCTTCCATTAAACTCCCCTTAGCTGGACATCCGCCTCATCCTTGTTCTGATCGGACATTCTGTAGTGGTTACTACCGGCCTTAAGCCACTACCTAAGGTTTCTTATTATATTCATGGTCCTTCAATTCTCTACAACCCTACCCCAATTTTACATGGTCCTTTGAGCCAGATCAAGTAACTGCTACAACCCAAGGATGCCAGTTAACAGAGAATATCCTCCACAAATGTGGTCAGTCCGCACCGACCAGCTCACCTGACACAATATCTTGAGAATTACGCCGATGGCTACGAGTCAAGGCACAGACTACCACACACATTCACATACCACTCCTATGAGGGAGAGCACCTGGAGGGTTTTCTTGAGCACTTGGGATATACTGCAGATGGGATATACTGCAGTCAAAGTGGCCTTGTTCCCCTTGTCACGTCCTGACCAGTAAAAGGGGTTATTTGTTATTGTAGTTTGGTCAGGGCATGGCAGGGGGTGTTTTTCTGTGTGTTTTGGGCATTCTATGTCCTTTTTTCTATGTTTGTATTTCTTTGTTTTGGCCTGGATTGGCTCTCAATCAGGGACAGCTGTAAATCGTTGTCGCTGATTGGGAGCCATACTTAGGTAGCCTGTTTTCCTTTGGGTTTTGTGGGTGGTTTATTTCTGTTTTGTATTGCTTACCTGACAGAACTGTTTTGGCTGTCGTTCGTTTTGTTTAAAGTGTTCCATTAAAATATATTTTCTTGTCAGCTCGGGGATTCAAACCTGCAACCTTTCAGTTACTAGTCCAACACTCTAACCACTAGGCTACCCTGCTTAGTCTTATTGGTCAAGGTCACGCCACATAAACTCAGCAAAAAAAGAAACATCCCTTTTTCAGGACCCTGTCTTTCAAAGGTAATTCTTAAAAATCCAAATAACTTCACAGATCTTCATTGTAAAGGGTTTAAACACTGTTTCCCATGCTTGTTCAATTAACCATAAACAATGAATGAACATGCACCTGTGGAACGGTCGTTAAGACACTAACAGCTTACAGACGGTAGGCAATTAAGGTCACAGTTATGAAAACTTAGGACACTAAAGAGGCCTTTCTACTGACTCTGAAAAACACCAAAAGAAAGATGTCTAGGGTCCCTGCTCATCTGCGTGAACGTGCCTTAGGCATGCTGCAAAGAGGCATGAGGACTGCAGATGTAGCCAGGGCAATAAATTGCAATGTCCGTACTGTGAGACGCCTAAGACAGAGCTACAGGGAGACAGGACGGACAGCTGATCGTCCTCGCAGTGGCAGACCACGTGTAACAACACCTGCACAGGATCGGTACATCCGAACATCACACCTGCGGGACAGGTACAGGATGGCAACAACAACTGCCCGAGTTACACCAGGAACGCACAATCCCTCCATCAGCGCTCAGACTGTCCTCAATAGGCTGAGAGAGGCTGGACTGAGGGCTTGTAGGCCTGTTGTAGGCAGGCCCTCACCAGACATCACCGGCAACAACGTCGCCTATAGGCACAAACCCACTGTCGCTGGACCAGACAGGACTGGCAAAAAGTGCTCTTCACTGACGAGTCACAGTTTTGTCTCACCAGGGGTGATGGTCGGATTCGCGTTTATCGTCGAAGGAATTAGCGTTTCACCGAGGCCTGTACTCTGGAGCGGGATCGATTTGGAGGTGGAGGGTCCATCATGATCTGGGGCGGTGTGTCACAGCATCATCAGACTGAGCTTGTTGTCATTGCAGGCAATCTCAACGCTGTGCGTTACAGGGAAGACATCCTCCTCTCTCATGTGGTACCCTTCCTGCAGGCTCATCCTGACATGACCCTCCATCTTGACAATGCCACCAGCCACCAGCTAGTTCTGTGTGTGATTTCCTGAAAGACAGGAATGTCAGTGTTCTGCCATGGCCAGCGTAGAGCCTGGATCTCAATCCCATTGAGCATATCTGGGACCTGTTGGATCGGAGGGTGAGGGCTAGGGCCATTCCCCACAGAAATGTCTGGGAATTTGCAGGTGCCTTGGTGGAAGAGTGGTGTAACATCTCACAGCAAGAACGGGCAAATCTGGTGGAGTCCATGAGGAGGAGATGCACTGCAGTACCTAATGCAGCTGGTGGACACACCAGATACTGACTGTTACTTTTGATTTTGAGCCTCCCTTTGTTCAGGGACACATTATTCCACTTCTCTTAGTCACATGTCTGTGGAGCTTTTTCAGTTTATGTCTCAGTTGTTGAATCTTGTTATGTTCATACAAATATTTACACATGTTAAGTTTGCTGAAAATAAACGCAGTTGACAGTGAGAGGACGTTTATTTTTTGCTGAGTTTACTTATCCCCACATCTCATTCAGCCTATCAATGACCTTGGTTCCCAGCATGCTGTATGGTCAGAAATGTGCTTTCCCATCCTGATGAGCACTTCCACAGTTTTCACTCCCTCCCACTACAAAATGTCCCCAGTTGGTCAAATGTTTGTCTGTTTACTGTTCTTGTGGTGGCTTCCTATTCTTGTGGGGACTTCCCCACTAGTTAAACATGTCCACCTACACACACAGGACCTCAAGCTTAAACTGTGGGCAGTGACGTGAATGTGATTCCCCCGCCAGAGGCCACTCACAAATCAAGAGCTTCATGGTAATATTGAAAAACAACAATCACTCCTTTTCTTTCTTATCTTTATGCATCATGAAAGAAAAGACAATAAGGGTGAATCAATCAGTGAACTGCAGAATGGCAGCTGTTGGTGTGTGAGTAACATTATCTACAAGACAGGGGGAGTCACACACACCCAGTGTTAGGACTAGTGACATAATCACTTCCAGGAGCAGTGAGGAGGTCAAGTTACGGCCACATCTGCAGGTGTGTGTGTGTGTGTGTGTGTGGTGAGCTGATCACTAATCTAATCTGAGCTAATCCGTTAAATAGCTAGCTAATCAAATGGCTACCCGGACTATTTGTATTGACCCTTTTTTGCACTAACTCTCTCTTACACTGACTCTAAGCACACACACTGGACTCTAGCCACACATACTTACAATGACACCCCAACACACACATAACATGTGCACACCTGCATACTGATGGCACAAACACTTTCACACTCACCACATACGCTGCTGCTACTATTATCTATGCTGTTGCCTAGTCACTTTACCTTTCCTATATGTACATAGCTACCTCAATTACCTTGGACCCCTGCACATCGACTCGGTACTGCTACTCCCTGTATATAGACATGTTATTTTTACCCGTTATTGTTATTCACCATGTATTTATCCCTCGTGTCACTATTTCTATATATTAAATGTATATACATCTTTATATTTAACTCTGCATTATTGGAAAAGGACCCATAAGTAAGCATTTCACAGTTAGTCTACACTTGTTGTTTACGAAAATTGTGACTAATATCATTTGATTTGATAGCAAATCGAATTCTCAAAAAGATGTTGCATAAAGCTTACATCATTTCTTTCATTATTTTAACTGCATCAGGGATCGCACGTATGTATGCATGCACGCACGCACGCGCGCACACACACACACACACACACACTTTTTGGCTTCGCATGCTTTTTCCGTGTGTAGGTACAAATCTTTTTCATTCAAAACATCATTTATAGGGAACACAGGTGAGCAATCGGTGAGCAGCAGGTGCTTCTAATCAGGGTTGTCACTCATCTGCCAATCAGGGATGTGGCTTCTCCAATGATAGAGGCCTTTAGTGGCCAAAAGGCTGTATTAGCATGGGCAGCGCCATTGAGGGTTTCCACCATTTTAATGTAGTCAACTGGGTGGGACTTCCAACTTCATGGGCTGATCCCTCCTGGTGACCTTGTTGGAGTAATGTCCAACTGGTTCATCAGGAGGGATCAGCCAATCGTGAAGAAGAAAATGTACTACTTTAAAATGGAGATAGCCTCAACGGCGCTGCTGTCACGGTTGTCGTCGAAGGAGGACCAAGGCGCAGCGGAAGTGTGGATACTCATGTTTATTACTGATAAAAACATGTAAAGTATCCACTTGAGAAAAAACAAAACAACAAACAATACTCACAATGTGACGTGTGGCAGGCTAAACCAAACAAAGCAGTGCTCACAACAATTCCCCACAAACACACAGACAAACACACCCAACTAATATAGGACTTCCAATCAAAGGCAACACCACACAGCTGCCTTCAATTGGAAGTCCACCCCAATTACCTCTACATAGAAACACCCAACCTAGACAGAACAAAGAAAACCCAACTTCTTCTGCCACGCCCTGACCAACACTTAACACCTACTCCACCTGCTGGTCAGGACGTGACAGCTGCCCATGCTGTCCCAGACACTATAATGGTACAGATACAAAGATGAGTCCTCTATCTATCTTTATAGGCTTATCTGGTCTACTTGTATACATGTTACAATCACTATGGCTGCATTTAGACAAGCAGCCCAATTCTATTTTTTTTCTCACTAATTAGTCTTTTGACCAATCAGATCAGCTCTGAAAAGATTGTATGTGAAATGATCTGATGTGATTAGTCAAAAGACAAATATTGGGCTGCCTTTCTAAACGATCCTGACGCAACGCAATTCATTAACAGATTGGTTTTGTTCAATAAAGTGCCAACTGGCAAGGTGATATCTTGATGTCTGATAGTGGATTTACATTCTCCAAGTCCTACTTCCAAGGCGCGGGATGATTTTTTCCCCACTATAAATCTTATTACAAGAACACTGTAACATGTAAATAAGTATTTTGGTAGTGAATGTTATACATGACTTTATCTCATAGGTCCTAGAAGTCTGAGGGCATACAAAGCTAGTACATCAGCCAGGTCGCTTAAGATACACTTACAAATCTGATGTCCGCCCAGGTACACAGGACATCGAGAGATGCCTTCAAAACCGGCCACCAGGGGCAACGGGCGCTATTACCATTAAGTTGGCTTGGATTTTGCTAGGGCATTTTGGACAGGGGCTGCAAATGGGCGTAAGTCGCGAGCTCTGGTTCCAAGGGTCGCTGGAGTAACTTCTACATTTTATGTTTGGAGAAAGATGGACAAACGTCAGAATCTGAAGTCAAATTGGTCAAACCGTGAGATCTTGTTGCAGTACATTTCATTATGGTGCTACATGATCTACAGGGGAAAGATCCTTTTATGAATTCCTCTTTTCTCTCTCTGGCCACATCTGATGTGACCAACATGTTTGTTAGATTTCTTGATCGTTTTATAGGTACCGTAAATTCCGGACTATAAGCCGCTACTTTTTTCCCACGCTTTGAACCTTCTGGCTTAAACAATGACGCGGCTAATATATGGATTTTTCCCGCTTTCAAATAAAAAATAAAAATAAAAAACCCATTCTGTGACGTGCTCAGTTTTTTGGCGGCATGAAGCTTTCATTAGACCAATGAAATTGCCGAACGGGTTAAGGTCAAACAACTTTTTTGTTTACTGTTTAGATTAAATCGAGTGCGCTCAAACTTCCCATCATTCTGATTACGGTAGTCATTTTGTCACCCTCATCATGGCAAAGACACGGAGAAATGCATATGATGCAGCTTTCAAGTTGAAGGCGATTGATCTGGCTGTTGGAAAAGGAAATAGAGCTGCTGCACGGGAGCTTGGTCTGGAGCAATGACTTTCTTGGTAGGCTACTGTTTACTGCTAATTTTGTATTTTTTGTTACAAGCCGTGTTTCGTTAAAGCCTATTTATTTTTGTTACAAGCCGTGTTTCGTTAAAGCCTATTTATTTTTGTTACAAGCCGTGTTTCGTTAAAGCCTATTTATTTTTGTTACAAGCTGTGTTTCGTTAAAGCCTATTTATTTTTGTTACAAGCCGTGTTTCGTTAAAGCCTTTGTAAAGTTCATTTGTTTCAATGTACCGGTAGGCACCTGCGGCTTATTTATGTTCAAAATAATAGTTTTTTTTTTAAATTCAATGGGTGCGGCTTATATTCAGGTGCGCTCAATAGTCCGGAAATCACGGTAAATAAAGGTGGATTCAAAGAGGTGTCTGATGATTATATATTTTTTTGTTAACTAGGCAAGTCAGTTAAGAACAAATGTACAATGACAGGCCAGGATCAGTGGGTTAACTGTCTTGTTCAGGGGCAAAACAACAGGTTTTTACCTTGTCAGCTCGGGGATTCGATCTAGCAACCTTTCGTTTACTGGCCCAACGCTCTAACCACTATTCTACCTGCCGCCCCACATATACCAAATGAATGAATGAATGAATTACCATTGCTTATTGACAATGCCATTACAGCTGTCATTGAAAGTAAGTATATAGTTTACAGAAAACTGTTGCTTCTGTTTGTGTTAGGATATATTTAGTGACTGGCTTCTGTTCAAGCTTTTAACTTGACTGAGCTAGAGAACATACACGCACAGGAGTATTTCCAAATATACATAGTTTTTTAATTGGAATGTGCATAGCCTGGGTGTAATCTGTGTTCGTAACTCACCAATTTAAAGTATCCAAGGGAGAGAGAGAGAGTGTGTGTGTGTGTGTGTGTGTGTGTGTGTGTGTGTGTGTGTGTGTGTGTGCGTGCGTGCGTGCGTGCGTGCGTGTGCGTCTGTGACCATAAGATGGCTTTCCTTCGTGCGGTATCAAAGAGTTATTCCCCTTGGACAATCAGAGCCTCTGTTGCAAACACACACACGAAACTAGAGATTCAATTGGACAAATTCAGGTACGCCCTTCCCTGTTTTGCTCTGTTTGCTTCCTTTTGGTTAAACGGTTTCTTTTTGAAAGACGTAAAGAATACACCCCTGGAATAGTCATAATGCAGTGACAACTGTGACATCATCTTTAGAGAAAGAGAGAGTTGTTGTGGTTAACTCCGTATGTGCTGATGGTGTGTTTGTGACCACCAGACCACTAATCACCCCTTTGGGATGACAGGAATGATGCAGCGGTATGTGTGTGTGTGTGTGTGTGTGTGTGTGTGTGTGTGTGTGTGTGTGTGTGTGTGTGTGTGTGTGTGTGTGTGTGTGTGTGTGTGTGTGTGTGTGTGAATGCGTAGGGTGTGTGTAACCCTAACACGACAACAGGCTTCACTGGTCAGAGCCTTGAGGACCGCAGGGTTTCCCTGGTTTGCATGACAGGAAGTGACTGTTCACTGGCACCTGATAGGCTACTTGTCCACTAGCATCAACTCAGTTCTGGGAAATGACCTTTTGGAAACAGACTCGTCTGCCTGGTGACCTTTGAGAATCATGGTTAAAGCGTCAAATAGGTCGCACACGGCATCTCACTACTGCTGAAAACCACCTTTTTGTTTTTCGTTTCCACTAGAAATCTTGAATGTCATCTATTAAACACATGATAACTGACAGTGGAGACTAATCTGTGACACATAGACACCCACACAGGACAGCTTTAATATTTAGATAGAAAAGAGGAAGATGACTAGATCAGAGGAGGAAACGTCTCAATTCTACTTTTAGAAACTTGAAATAGTTTTTCATATATCTGCCCTATATAAAAAAATGTAAAAAATGTTAACCTTTATTTAACTAGGCAAGTCAGTAAAGAACAAATTTTGTATATAGACTTTTTTGTTTTCTTTTTTTCTACTGTGTTATGTATGTTTTGTTTATTCCATGTGTAACTCTGTGTTGTTGTATGTGTCGAATTGCTATACTTTATCTTGGCCAGGTCGCAGTTGTAAATGAGAACTTGTTCTCAACTAGCCTACCTGGTTAAATAAAGGTGAAATAAAATTTCAAAAATTGTTTTTACAATGATGTCCTACCGGGGAACAGTGGGTTAACTGCCTTGTTCAGGGGCAGAATGAGAGATTTTTACCTTGTTAGCTCAGGGATTCAATCCAGCAACCTTTTCGGTTACTGGCCCAACACTCTAACCACTAGGCTACCTGCTGCCCCAGAGTGAGGTAAGAGTGAGGTATTATGGTAGTAGGGACACCTTGCTCTGGTTGGACCTGATAACTGCTGGGGTTCAATTTGGAATTGGGTGTATCTCTCTCTCTCGCCCTGCCTCCAAATTCTCTCCAAACCTCTCCACCATCCCCCTCTCCCCATCCCAGAGTTCCCTTAAATTGCTGACAGGGGGATAAGAACACCCATTGTCTTCCAAGTTCTCAACGTCCCCAGCCCTAGCCCCATCCACTACGCACACACACACTGATATGATGTGTGTAACGCTTCATTACCATAATTGAGAGAGTGTTATGGGGTGAGGGAAAGTTGGCACACCCTAAGAGCTTCATTGAAGTGTGTTGTGTGAGTATGTGTGTGAGGGTGTGTGTGTGTGTGTGTGTGTGCGGGCGTGTGTGTGCATGCCTGCGTATGTGTGTGGTGTGTGTGAAAAGCAGAAAATATATTGTAGTTGAATGAATAGAAGAATGACTAATTGGCTCTACTCCAGCCCTGAGTGTCACAAACAGGATTTAAGGAGCCTATTGAGGGCACTCACCCCCCCTCCCTCCCTCCATCTATCTCCCTCTCTATCTATCTATCTATCTATCTATCTATCTATCTATCTATCTATCTATCTATCTATCTATCTATCTATCTCCCTCTTTATCTATCTAGCTCTCTATCGGTTTAGGTACTGGCTGTTCTACTGCGTCTTGGATTTTGTCCCCTCTCTAAAAGAAACATTGAAGCCGTTTTTCTCTCTTGTCTTTTGGACAACCGATTTGTTAACTACAACCCTCTCTCGCCGCCCTCCCCCTCTACCTCCCCCCTCCATCTGGCTCCTGTTCAGAAGTCCAGCTGGCTAGTGGAGGTTACTCTATGTCGCAGGAATCTTTCTTTATAATAGACTAACCCCCTTAACACGGGACTGTGAACTACACTCTGTTTAAATTACCCTGACTGACTGGCTCTCTCTCTCTCACACACACACACACACACACACACACACACACACACACACTACTCCCCCCGCCTGACCTCAGACAACAACAACATTAGACTAACACTAGTGAGACACTTCATAATAACATGATGGGTCTGAAGAACTTTGTCAAACAGTAGTGTCAAAGTCTCCCACCCACTCTCTCTCTCTCTCTCACACACACACACACACACACACACACACACACACACACACACACAGACACAGACAAAGTATTTTACTGCAGAACATTTCTCTCTCACATGTGTGGGAAGCATCGTTGCCATGACGGTGCCTGAGTCAGTGCACAGCATAAAACCAAGAGAGAGACAGATATTTCAGGCTGGGCTTTACAATCAGCATATGGTCGTGAGACGCTCAACGCTGAAACATTGCAAAGAAGAAAACGATAGAAACAAAGGAGAGGAACGAGAGCGCGCTGAGACACTGGTGTTGTTTGAATGAGCTCAGTGAAGTCTCTCCCGGGACACAGTATGTGACGGGGGCACACAAAACGTCACTACACCTGCTGCGGACTGGAATAGATGCACGATAGAGAGAGAGATGTCTCGTTTTCACTTTCTCATTCGCATTATAAAGAGCTTGCCAAGTGAATTCCACGTGAATCAGATTTCTGGGAATAATCAGCTGTTTGGATAAGAAGGTTATTGGGCGGAAAGAAAACAAACAACAATGCCCCAACGACGCACCGTTCATTCCTGGCGCTGCCTCTTGTTCACGCGGTCGTGCGGTATTTCCCGGTTGATTCCCATTATTGGAGAGTGTCAGTAGTAGGCGGTGACCGGAGCTGCATGCCTGCTGCCGGTGTCTGGAGCTGATCCGATTCCTGCAGCCTGCCCCCGGTGTAGATATGACTTCCTGGCTACATAAATGCGGTTACCCGACTCTGCATTGCGTGCTGTTCTGCGTGGTATTGGCCGCTAACATCATTGGCGGGAGCTCTGATTCCGGTGAGTGACAGAATGTACCTGGATAGGTAGGTTAGGCTACTGTGGAGTTAATGCGCTCATCATTAATAGATGGAACCATCATCATTGTGTGAATGGGTGTGACAGATGAATTAGTGAAAGAATCTTCAAGAATGAATGAACTGTCAGATAATGATGATAGCTATAAATATATATATAATATATAATGTCTCGGCTGGTCATCTGTCACCGTCCACAACGGAACGTCACACACACGTTTCAGTCAATAACAATGACAATAAACACACTGCATCTATCAAATACATGTATTATACTGTTATATTCCCAGCTTTATATTATACATCTCTTCAGGAATTAGTCATGTTTATCATGGGATTTTGATTGATCTATAAGTGACGTGGTCAGCTTCGACTGACCAGGTACTGCTCTAGCCTATAGTGTTGTGTAATCTAGCTGTAACTGGCACAGTAATTAGGTTAGAGCTGCTTGTTAATTCACTAATTCATCCTTCATTATTTCATAAATGACTAAACTGAGATCTGCAGCATTCCTCTCGTGGCCTACATTACTGTACAATACAAGTCTCACAGGGAATGCATGGGATCTGAGCCATAGATTGGCTTAGTAGTAGAATTAGGTCCATAGTGCTTATGGGGCATTGTTTAGAAAAACAGTACACTCTACTGTCTGTAGAAGAATTAGTCTGTAGACGAACTAGTCAGATTATGGTGTTTGACTGCAATGTGATTACTGACCCTGTGAATAATGAGTGCATGAACTACACTGAAGCACCTGTTCACACACACACACACACACACACCCACACACACCCACACCCACACACACCCACACCCACACACCCACACCCACACACACCCACACCCACACACCCACACCCACACACACCCACACCCACCCACACCCACACACTGATCTGTTGTGAGTCTACATTGTTCCTCTACACTCCTGATTTAAACATGGTAATTGACTGAGCCTTACTGCTGCATGGTTAATGACTGTTCACACAGTCAGTCTTTCATGTGTTAATTCTCTCTCCTCTCCTCTATCCTTCTCCACAGGTGAGAGTGTATGTTGGTCTCCTCCTGTCTCGTCGTGTTCAGAGTGCCTCCGACGCGGACCACAGTGTGCCTGGTGCTTTGAGGCGGTAAGAGAGAGCGAGATGGGGAGAGAGTGAGAGACAGAGAGAAGGGGGACACAGAGAGAGCGAGATGGGGAAAGAGTGAGAGACAGAGAGAAGGGGGACACAGAGAGAGAGAGAGGGGGGGGCACAGAGAGATAGAGAGAGAGAGAGAAGGGGGACACAGAGAGAGATAGAGAGAGGGGGACACAGAGAGAGAGAGACAAGGGGGACACAGAGATAGAGAGAGGGGGACACAGAGAGAGAGAGAGAGACAACGGGGACAGAGAGAGAGAGAGAGAGAGAGAGAGAGAGAGAGAGAGAGAGAGAAGGGGGACACATAGAGAAAGAATGGAGAGTGAGGAGTAGAGCATTCACATTAGTCTGTAGAGAAGGTGCTCTCTCTGACATGTCAGCACATAGATTAGTGACAGGGCCAGTTGTGATTGGTAATTCAAACACTTCTACAGGCTCTGGCTCTATCTATGTGTTTAGTCTGTCATAGATAACGCACACACACACTTTTCATACACCCTGTTGATAACCCTTTCCTGGTGTGTGTGTGTGTGTGTGTGTCTGGGTTCTGCCTTAATCCTGGGTTCTTGTACTCTGACCCAATAAGTGACCATGAGAACCTGTAAACTAGGACATCACGACCTCCTGAAGACAACACACACACACACACACACACACACACACACACACACACACACACACACACACACACACACACACACACACACACACACACACAGACATACACACACACACACACACACATATACACACACACACACACACACGCACACGCACACACCTTATCATTACCTGGGACACTGGTCTTGAGACCTTGAGTGGGTTGGCTCACTGGTGCGTGAATTGGAAAGCCCCCCCCCCCCCCCCACACACACACACACACACACCCTGTCTCAGAGTGGGGTAACTCATTCTGAAAACTCCTCCAACATACACTGTCAGTTTCTGTTAGTACCAGTCTATTGGGTCTGTTGTTAGGAAAGTCCCTGTATGACTGTGGTTTAGAGGGACTTAACAGAACCAAAGGTTGAAGTGGGCCGGAGCTGACCACTATGGAGACATCTAGGGCGGGTTTCCCAGACACAGATTAAAGCCATACTCAATTGAACATGCCTCTTGATTACAGACACCTCTTATAGAATATTTTCATTGAATATTGGCTCTGGTGTATATTCAGGCCTAACTCTTTATAGCAGTATTTACTGTTGTTTTGTTTTGTGTCAGTAGTACCAGGGTATCAGAGGGCTGTTGTTTGTGTCAGTAGTACCAGGGTATCAGAGGGCTGTTGTTTGTGTCAGTAGTACCAGGGTATCAGAGGGCTGTTGTTTGTGTCAGTAGCACCAGGGTATCAGAGGGCTGTTGTTTGTGTCAGTAGTACCAGGGTATCAGAGGGCTGTTGTTTGTGTCAGTAGTACCAGGGTATCAGAGGGCTGTTGTTTGTGTCAGTAGTACCAGGGTATCAGAGGGCTGTTGTTTGTGTCAGTAGTACCAGGGTATCAGAGGGCTGTTGTTTGTGTCAGTAGTACCAGGGTTTCAGGGGGCTGTAATCCTCTTTGACCAGCCACTCTAAAGCCCTAAGCCATGACATAGTTGACACAGTCCAACTCACAGAAGTGTGTTTCTATACTGGGATTATTGTCTATGTTGTGTAATGTCACTGCAAGGCACTGCCTAGCTTCTAAACAATAATTACAACTCACACGCACACAGTCCCACGTCCTCAGTTTATTCACTTCTATTTCCAGTTATACAACTGAACATCAGAGTCAACTGACTCGGTTTCTATTCAGGCAATTCAGGAGATTAAAATCTCAGTTCAAGAAAATCGAAAATGAATGGCAATAAAAATGAATTGCAATGATGGTAATAACTTAGCTATTTATCCCTACTTCACTTACACAGTTAGTTACAGTGTAGTTACACTTGCTATATAGTACACCTCTCCTGACTGGAGTGATTTGAAATTGGAATTGACCTCTGATATAAAGTGCAGAGAGAAAGGTATGGGCCCTGACCTCCAACCCCTGACCTCTGACCCCTAACAGGGTTTCCTGGATGGAGCAGAGGTGGGAGAGCGCTGCGACCTGGTGGGGAACCTGGCAAGGAGGGGGTGTGGCCTAGAGTTCATAGAGCATCCACAAGTCATGGTGGAGGTCAATGCTACGACCAGCAACACTCAGGTGTCACCGGGAGAGATCACCCTCAATCTCAGACCAGGTGAGGGGCAGAGTATAGCTGCCACTGAATAACTCACTGAATGGCGGACTGCACATAGTCCTGTTTTACTGTACGTCTTGATGTATGTCCGCTTTACAAGTTATTTGCTGTATGTTGTACATATACTGAACAAAAATATAAACGCAACAAGTGTTGGTCCCATGTTTCATGAGCTGAAATGAAAGATACCAGAAATGTTACATATGCACAAAAAGCTTATTTCTCTTAAATTTGGTGCACAAATTTGTTTACATCCTTGTTTGTGAGCATTTCTCCTTTGCCAAGATAATCCATCCACCTGACAAGTGTGGCGTATCAAGAAGCTGATTTAACAGCATGATCATTACACAGGTGCACCTTATGCTAGGAAAAATAAAAGGCCACTCTAAAATGTGCAGTGTTGTCACACAACACAATGACACAGATGTCTTGAGGTGTTTTGAGGGAGCGTGCAATTGGCATGCTGACTGCAGGAATGTCCACCAGAGCTGTTGCCAGAGAATTGAATGTTAATTTTTCAATCATAAGCCACCTCCAACGTTGTTTTAAAGAATTTGGCAGTACGTCCAACTAGCCTCACAACCACAGACCATGTGTATGGCGTCGTGTGGGTGAGCGGTTTGCTGATGTCAACGTTGTGAACAGAGTGCCCCATGGTGGCGGTGGGGTTATGGTATGGGACGGCATAAGCTACAGACAATGAACACAATTGCATTTTATCGATGGCAATTTGAATGCACAGAGATACCATGACTGAGGCCCATTGTCGTGCCATTCATCCGCTGCCATCACCTCATGTTTCAGCATGATAATGCATGGCCCCATGTTGCAGGGATCTGCAAACAATTCCTGGAAGCTGAAAATGTCCCAGTTCTTCCATGGCCCGCATACTCACCAGACATGTCACCCATTGAGCATGTTTGGGATGCTCTGGATCGACGGGTATGACGGCGTGTTCCAGTTCCCGCCAATATCCAGCAATTTCGCACATCCATTAAAGAGAAGTGGGACAATATTCCACAGGCCACAATCAACAGCCTGATCAACTCTATGTGAAGGAGATGTCGCGCTGCATGAGGCAAATGGTGGTCACACCAGATACTGACTGGTTTTCTGATCCATGCCCCTATCTTTTTTTTTAAGGTATCTGTGACCAACAGATGCATATCTGGATTCGCAGTCATGTGAAATCCATAGATTAGGGCCTAATGAATTGATTTCAGTTGACTGATTTCCTGATATGAACTGTATCTCAGTAAAATATTTGAAATTGTTGCATGTTGCATTTATATTTTTGTTCAGTATATGTTGTCCTGAGCTAGGGCTGTGGCGGTCATGAAATTTTGTCAGCCCGTTATTGTCAGGTGAAAGAGTGCTGGTCTCACAGTAACTGACCGTTAATTAACATAAACACATTTAGCATCTCCAGGACTCCACACATACAAGCTGCAAACAAGCCTCTGATGCGTGCTGTTGGAACACATACATTTTTAAAAGTCAAATAAATCAATTTAATATACACCATCACAATGAATCCAATATTTATTTTAGTCAGGTCTAAAGAAACATTAAGAAATGAAAAAAATGTACTTCAGAAGAACAGAATATGAGTTGGCTTACTGTATGTTATCTGGCTATGCTCCATTCCATGGGCAGTAGGCTTGTTCATTTAGCTGATAAGATGTGCTTAAAAGTCCTGTGCCATTATTTAATATTATATGATTTAATAGTAAGAAGAATATAATTGAACTGAATAAAATAGAAAGGATATTTTTCCCATTCTGGAGCCAGTGTGCATATGAAGTGGCTACGTTAGGTGTAAAAGTGATCATTTGAAACAGGTCCTATATGCTAGAGTTATTTGGCAACTTTAGTTCTGAATGATACAAACCTTAGAATGTCTTAGAAATCAAAACATTTATAGGCTGCATGACGCGACCACAGGCTATTGATGATTTGAGAAAGTAGCAAAAAAAAGCTTGCGCTCTGTTCCTTGCCTCAGGGTACACAGCTGTTCTGATGGAGGGACAATAGAGTCCTGAGTACCAGGCCATTAGGACCTGATGGAGGGACAATAGAGTCCTGAGTACCAGGCCATTAGGACCTGATGGAGGGACAATAGAGTCCTGAGTACCAGGCCATTAGGACCTGATGGAGGGACAATGGAGTCCTGAGTACCAGGCCATTAGGACCTGATGGAGGGACAATAGAGCCCTGAGTACCAGGCCATTAGGACCTGATGGAGGGACAATAGAGCCCTGAGTACCAGGCCATTAGGACCTGATGGAGGGACAATAGAGCCCTGAGTACCAGGCCATTAGGACCTGATGGAGGGACAATAGAGTCCTGTGTACCAGGCCATTAGGACCTGATGGAGGGACAATAGAGCCCTGAGTACCAGGCCATTAGGACCTGATGGAGGGACAATAGAGCCCTGAGTACCAGGCCATTAGGACCTGATGGAGGGACAATAGAGCCCTGAGTACCAGGCCATGAGTGACCTGATGGAGGGACAATAGAGCCCTGAGTACCAGGCCATTAGGACCTGATGGAGGGACAATAGAGTCCTGAGTACCAGGCCATTAGGACCTGATGGAGGGACAATAGAGCCCTGAGTACCAGGCCATTAGGACCTGATGGAGGGACAATAGAGCCCCGAGTACCAGGCCATGAGTGACCTGATGGAGGGACAATAGAGTCCTGAGTACCAGGCCATTAGGACCTGATGGAGGGACAATAGAGTCCTGAGTACCAGGCCATTAGGACCTAATGGAGGGACAATAGAGCCCTGAATACCAGATGGTTGATGGTTGTTAGTGAGTTGGGTACTACCAAAGCATGTCCAGAGTGCATGAGAGGAGATTACCATGACTAAACGGTCACGTGGAATTTTACTGCGGTCATGACTCATGACTGCCGGCGTGGCGGTAATACGGTCACCACAACAGCCCTATCCCAAGCTTTATTTGCCAGTTTTACTGCTGCTTTCATTGCAAGAACTCTGGTGAGTGATATTTCCAATGGTTGTTTTATTCCAAATAAACATGACACTGTGTGTAGGTGCTGAGGCCAGTGTGATAGTAGCAGTACAGCAGTTAGAGAGGTATCCTGTTGATCTGTACTACCTGGTGGACGTATCAGCATCCATGCAGGAAAACCTGGACCAGGTGAGTGACTGGTTATCTACATTATCTACATAACCTAAAGTATCATGTTTTTACAGTACAACTCTTAGCACTTTTAATTATCGAAATAAACTTTGATACGATTTCAGCTGAAATAGATTGATTTATGAAGACATTTGTATTTTTACCTTGGCTAGGTAAGTGTTTACTCTTTACCATGATTGGTTGGGTGTACAGTATGTAAATCTCCCTGATGTTTCCCTATTGGTGCAGCTGAAGACGGTGGGCGTAGCCTTGTCCCACCGTATGAGAGAACATTCCA